>NC_070587.1:30724773-30844773 GCF_027409825.1 Scomber japonicus | reverse complement strand
TAGTGCTGCAATAACAAGGTAATAAGGTGACAGACACACACACACACACACACACACACACACACACACGCACGCACACACACACAGACAGACAGAAAGATGGGCTTCAAACAGCTGAGGGTACAAATTGATTCTAATTGACACACCCGAACTGAGACACACACACACACACACACACACACACACACACACACACACACACACACACATGGATTGACCAGGAACACACACAGACACACCCTGACCCTAACCCCACATATAGGTGGAGGCAAACAGGTAATGAACAGAGTGACACACACAGTAGAAATGACAGAGCTGTATGGAGACAGAGTGTCTGGCTCCATATTTAAACTCCCCTCTGTCACATAGTGTGTGTGTGTGTGTGTGTGTGTGTGTGTGTGTGTGTGTGTGTGTGTGTGTGTTCCTATATCGCTCCACCTCTCTGGTTTATCAGCAGTAATGAGCTCAGAGCTTCACGGCCTCGCCCCGACTTTACGCTCTGACCTGAAAAGGAGACAAAAACACCTACAGTACAAAACTCAAATATTTCCATCAGACTTTTTTTAAATTTTTTTTTTTCATCACTGATACAGAGATTAAATGGAAGGAAGTATTTTTACTCAGATAACATGTTGTTAAATGATATCCTGAATGCGTCACAACTCCTATATAATTTAACAAAAGGTTCCTGCTGTGGTTATAATTTATAATTATTTATGAATGTAGAATGGTTTAAAATACTACCTGTGAGCCTCAGCTGCCGTCGCCATGGCAAATATCCAAAGTCTGAGCTGCTGAATACACAACAAACATTTAAACCAAAGAAAAAGTTAAATTAAATTAAAATAGTTGATAGTTTCACAAGTTTTAATCTTTGTGTCGTCCTACCGGCTCAAATTGACCCCGTCTGTTTTGACTGTTCCTTCCCTCCTACCTTCCTTCTTTCCTCTGTCCTCTCTTCCTCCTTTCCTTTCCTCCCTTTTTTCCTCTGTCTTTCTTTCTTTCCTTCTCTCCCTCCCTCCTTCCCTCATACCTTCCTTCCTTCCTCCCTCCTTTCCCTCCTTTCTTTCCTTCCTTCCTTCCTTCCTTCCTTCTGTCCTTCCTTCCCTCCTTTCTTACTCCTTTCCTTCCTTCTTCCTCCCTTCCTTCCTTGACTCGAGGACAACAGGAGGGTTAAAGTCTTTCTTAAAACAAGAGTCAAGCGTCCATATGAGGAAGCAGCTCAAACAC
This sequence comes from Scomber japonicus, assembly GCF_027409825.1. Classification (NCBI taxonomy): domain Eukaryota; kingdom Metazoa; phylum Chordata; class Actinopteri; order Scombriformes; family Scombridae; genus Scomber; species Scomber japonicus. The sequence goes on along the minus strand of NC_070587.1, from coordinate 30,843,543 downwards.
TTTCTATGGAGACACAAACTAAAATACTAATACACTTTTAACCTTTATATGCTATTTAGAGTTACATTTCTTTTTAGCTGGACTTCTCCCTAAATGTGACTCACAGTTTACAAAAATGGAAATAAAATGCTTCTTCTTTTAATGTATTTGTGAGCAGCTGATATATAAATAGAACAGACTCTGACAGCTTTATTGAGGATTAATCAAATATTTATTAATGACTGATAAGGACTGTGGATTTTGTCCTCCATCACTTAAACTGAAAGCACATAGAAAGCGATGTTTTTATGATCGGTATGAACAGAAGGATTTATTACAGCAAGTAAAACCTGTTTGAATGTTCGTATAGACTTGACTTCTTGTTTAACCTTTGTGTCGCCCTCCCGGGTCATATTGACCCTGTCGGTTTTGACTGTTCCTGCTTTCCTCCCTTCCTTCCTTCCTTCCATCCATCCTTCCTTCCTTCCTTCCATCTGTCCTTCCTCCCTCCTTCCTTCCTTCCATCTTTCCCTCCCTGCTTCCTTCCTCCCTCCTTTCCATCATTCTCCCTCCATTCCTTACTCCCTCCTTTCCTTCCTTCCTTCTCCCTCCCTCCCTCTTTTCCTACCTTCTTCCTCCATTCCTTACTCCCTCCTTTCCTTCCTTCTTCCCTTCCACCTCCCTTCCATCCTTCTTCCTTCCTTCCTTCCTTCCTTCCTCCTTCCTTTCCTTCCTTCCTCCTTCCTTTCCTTCCTTACTTCTTCCTCCCTCCCTCCTTTCCTTGACTCGAGGACAACGAGAGGGTTAAGACAGACTTGAGACAGAAATGAAAATCATCAGTCTGTCCTTTAAACTTTAAACTTTAGAGTGTTTCTTCCTTAGGAGTCATAGTTGACGTACGTTTCACTCTTTTTGGACTTTTCCATCCATTCAAACTTTTAAATACACCAGAACTGGGTCACGTTGGCCTTTACAGAAAATAAACAAAACTCTTACTTACTTCTGGACTCCCAAAAATAACTTCTCTCCCTCTTCACTTCTGCTAAAGCTGAAGAAGGCCGTTTTCTTAACATCAGCAGCCCTAATGGTGCCTTCAAGTGCAGTCGTGTTTACCGTGTTTACGAGAAGAGTCCATTTGAACAACTCATTGACGTGGTATTTATGACGTACTAAGTGGAAATTTTTGTGAAGGTCGGTGCTCAGGAGTTGTGACACATATATACTGTATGTATTTTTTTCTTTTTAAATGTCAGAGTCCTGAAGAGTCAATTATTAATTTATTTTTACCAATTCCTTTTATTTATTTCTCTCAATCAAGAAAGCAAAGTCAGTTTTAAACACATTAGCAGTGTCTTCCTCCACTAATAAATCTACAATGTCTCAGCACATGAAAAAGTGAATTTGACGTTAGTATTTCAAACAGAAACTAAAAGATTGTGTTTCCTATCTTTTTCGCCCTTCCTATGTTGATATATGGCCTTTGTCTGTTTTATCAGTTATTGCTCATTTACACGTTTTAACCTGAAATTCTTCCTTTTTCCACATGAAAGGTTAGAGAAAAAAACAAAAGTAACCCCTGAGTGAACTCTGTATTATGCCACACACACACACACACACACACACACACAACCACACACACACACAAACACACACACACACACACACTATCCATTTGGTAGTGTGCCAGCAGCTTTTCTCTGTAATGTTATCAGTCATTTATTCATTACACCAGGTTGTAGTATTTACTGGAGCGCTGCCAACAGCCTGCTGCGTGTGTGTGTGTGTGTGTGTGTGTGTGTGTGTGTGTGTGTGTGTGTGTGTGTGCAGTAGAAGTAAATGCCATCATATTGTTTGACTTAGTCCTCAAGCAGCATAACAACATACTTTAACATCAGGCCTCGTGTTACTGTTGATGTAACTGCTGATTGTTGAATGAAAAATGACTCAGAGTTGACGCTTTCTTCCTCCAGGTGTTAACAGATAAAAAAATAAATATAAATGTTGTATTTTTTGATGCGATATCCTGAACAGAACACCTTCTAATAACATCTACTAGCATTGCAGGAGGGTAAAAACATCCTCTTTTTCAGATTGTCCAGATGTTTTTATACTGGACGCCCAATTTTGTTCATTCTTTAAAGACAATTCAGAGAAATCCAATCTGTATCAGAGGGTATAATTATTATTATTATTTTGAAACTATCTCCAGTGCAGTTTCAGTTAATTACCTAGAGTTGCAATGACTCAGCCATCTCCCAAAGAAACAGGAAGTCTTTTTTGACAGCTGGCTTTGATTTACCACATCAAAGTGAGGTGCAGTACGATACAAGCAGCTTGATGCTCATAAAGTCATGATGTGTTATATCCAAACAGAGTGCCTTTAAGGACATGTGCATGTAAAAATCACTCTTCCATCTGTGCTCATTTGTAAATGTTGACAATTGCACTGCAGTATTGAAAATAGTGACATATTAGTGGGGTCATAAATAAAGCTAGAAATGGACATTTATTAATAAAATCACCATTTGCCACCATTACAAGTCATATTTCTACTAAAATCTCTCTAACTTTGCAATGCTTTACTTTATCAGCATGAGACTTGGCACAGATAATGTTCAGATGTTAAGCTACAGTTTCAGGAGGTTTCCTGGCTACAGCAGCATAATTCAGAAGGTGTTATTCACTCTAAAAGTGGACATTTTGGTCAGGCGAAAATTAAATATTTAATTTATGTTGTGTTCAATCTTCATTTAATCTGACCCAGTAACATATATGCTGATGCTTTCACCTCTACGTGTATCTCACAGGTGTTACCTCTATTATGATACAAATATTATTCATATAGACCTTGTAGTTACAGAGATATACTAGATTCATGTTGGGTATGTCATTTTCGAGCAGGACCCTGAGCCAGAGGCCTAGGGAGGAAGAGGTTCAGGACATGTGCATGTAAACATCACTCTTCCATGTGTGTTCATTTGAAAATGCTGATAATTGCACTGCAGTATTTAAAATGGCAACATATTAGTGGGCTCATAAATAAAGCTAAAAATGGGCATTTATTAATACAATGACCATTTGCCACAGTGCACCCTGTTTGAGTCAGGCCAACGACACTTATTGCAAGTCATATTTCATCTAATATCTCCAATAAAGTTATAAAATGCCCCAAAAAGACTTTTTAACAATGCAAAGTCCAGTTTGAGTTACAGCTCTGTGAGTTTGAAGGCTTCTCAGATGTAAAAACACTGCACAGTGCACAATGAATAGCATGCCTATTAAAGATTAAAGATTGTACTCCTACTGTTTTGATATTTCAATGTGATCAGTAACAAAATATAAATACTGATAAACAATATAAATCACTCAGAGGGCTCAGAAACACCAAGATGTGCTCGTTGGTTAAACTCTTCATTTAAACCAACATACACACACATTCTGCATGAAAGGAAATAACTGGTCAGTAGTTTGTTCCAGAAAACTTTATGAGAGGATGAACAAAACCAACGGCCTCGAGTCAAGGAAGGAAGGAAGGAAGGAAGGAAGGAAGGAAGGAAGGAAGGAACAGTCAAAACAGATTGGGTCAATTTAACCCGGGAGGATGACACAAAGGGTTAAAAATGATTAGAATAAAAAAAAGAGAATATTCCTGTTTTGTTTTGACAGTTGTGTGTTTTATATCTTGGAAGTGATCCCACTGAACTTCTTTCTTCTGAAGAGGAATTGAAGAAAAAGGCGGAAACGAAAGGAGAAATGGAACTCATTTGAAAACTAGGTTAGGGTCAGTAACACAGATATTCAGATGGTCTTATAGACGCTGGCTGACTGTTGGCTTTGGTGTCTCTGTTGTTTTTAACTGTTTATTTGGAAGCTCCCTCGTTGCTGTCTTGGCTTCGACTCGTCAATCAGAAAATGTGCTGCCAATAAATTCATGTACACACACGCACACTTTCATGCTAGAAGACTTCATGACATGTTTACTTTACAATCATCACAATGAAAGATAACTTGATTGCTGTAATAACTTCTCCAAAAGCTGTAAAATCCCTTCTCATTATACTTATTGTATTTTGGCATCTGTCTGAGAAGCCTTCAAACTCACTTTGTTTTCATTTAAGGTATTCTTGAGGCCATTTTTTTAAACTTTATTTAAGATATTAGATTATATATAACATGCAACAGTGTCAGTTTGTTAATGAATGCCAGTTTTCAGTTTGCTTTCACATCTGTCTAAAGAATGAATAAACAGAAAAAGAGCATAATCTTCAATATATATATATATAACTTTATGGATCAGTTAAAGGTGTAATTATGTTTTTTTTTAAATTTGCGTGCACAGTATGTCGTCCACTTTTCAACAGTCAGCTAATAGATGGTAGATCAGTGTGTGTGTGTGTGTGTGTGTGTCACAGTGAGAGTGACAAAGAGGTGCGAGCCTTTTAATTACACAAGTGACATATGTAGGAATGCAGGGAGTGGTGTGTGTGTGTGTGTGTGTGTGTGTGTGTGTGTGTGTGTGTGTGTGTGTGTGTGTGTGTGTTCGTTTCGGCCCCGACCCGGCCCTGACCTTGTGCTTCTGTGTATGCATGTATGAATGCTTTTAACCCTCTTTGTCGGGGTGCGTGTGTGTGTGTGTGTGCGTGTGAAATGCGAGGCGTTTCAGCTATCTCAGGCGGCAGTCCGTTAGCTAGCTCACCTGTCGCGCGGCACGAAGCCCAAAGCAAGCATGGTGGCAGCTGACGGGGTCAAAGTGCATGCCAGAGTGTGTGTGTCAGTATCAGCTATTGTTGTTCTTTCTCCTTTTTTTTTTTCACCCTACCTTGTGTTCAGTAACTCTAGTCTTTTTAGAGCGGCTCTTTTTACCACACACACACACACCTACACACCTACACACACACACACAGTTATGTTAGCAGTGAAAGCATTGCTGCTGCTGTCGATTTTCAGCCCTCTTTCTCTCTCCCTCTTTCTCTCTCTCGCTCTCTCTCTCTCTCCCAATCTGCCACAGTGCAGATCAGTTTTCACACCCGCCTGTTCTCTGCTTAGCACCAAAGCACCTTCACTTCACACACACACACACACACACACACACACACACACACACACACACACACCAGCATGTATGCACCACCGTGTCTGTACACATCAGGGCTTCACATTCACTATTACACATTTTAAAGACTTCCACTTAAGCAAATCTTGTAGGAAAGTTTCATTTGACAGGTGGCTGATATAAGGGCTCACAAAAAACATCCAAAACTCCATAAATGTTCGACACAGGTCACACACATTCACTTTGTGCAAGGTTTATGTTTCTCTACATTTTCAGTTTGATCCTCAAACTGAAACTAACCAAACAATATAGCCTCATGTAGGTTAGATGGGATGATTTCTTCCTCATATTGCAACCTGAATCACTTTTACTACAGTACACTGGTGCAACTGCAGACTTGTAGAAACATCTGTATGGAAACAGTTTGCATTCAACTGCCAGGTTTGCTAACAGCTGCTATAACCTCCTCTCTTCAGTCATTATGTGTTTTTAATTCTCAAATGAATTCACCATTTGCTCTCTTTTACATATGGATGTTTTGCATTCAGTGATTTGAATTGTATGTTTTCTCTCTTCTGAGTGCTTTTAACCCTCCTGTTGTCCTCGAGTCAAGGAAGGAAGGGAGGAAGAAGGAAGGGAGGAAGGAAGGAGGGAGGAAGGGAGGAAGGAAGAAGGAAGGAAAGGAGGGAGGGAGGAAGGAAAGGAGGGAGAAAGGAAGGGAGGAAGGAAGGAAGGAAAGGAGGGAGGAAAGGAGGAAGGAAAAAGGAAGGAAGGAAAGCAGGAAGGAAGGAAGGAAGGAAGTAAGGAAGGAAGGGAGAAAGGAAGGAAGGAAGGAATGGAGGAAGGAAGGAAGGAAAGAACAGTCAAAACAGACGGGGTCAATTTGACCCGGGAGGACGACACAAAGGTTCAACTACAGACGCTGCATGTTATCTGCACATATTACATATTGTACCTGCATAGACAGATGTGTTGAGTGTTTATAGAGGCGACTATGCAAATGAGAAATGATTTGGGTTTTACTTTTATTAACTATAAGACCAAGTAAGACCTAATGAAGTTAGACTTACTATCGGCTTTCCTTTGACCTCTAGCCTCAGATTCAAACCCGTCTCACTGCTGTATTGTTTAAATATCTCTGGACGTTGATATCAACTCAAAAACTCCAACAGCTTTTCCAACAGAAACACAGAAACTGATAAGCTTCATGTCAACAGCTGATAACGTGAGTTTATACAGTTGTGCACAAAGGGCTGCAACTATAGCCATTATCTTCACAATTGATTCATTTTGGAAATCATACATCCTTCATTCTGATAAATGTGAGTTAATGACCTTAGAAGCCAAAGATATTCAATTTATAATAATATATTTACTTCAGCTCAATAAACGACTTCAATGATTAAACAATGATATAAAACAGGTGATTTTCATTTGGTTAATTAATTAAGTGACTAATAGTTTCACCACTATTCAAACAACACACACACACACACACACACACACACACACACACACACACACACACACACACACACACACACACATGCAGAGAGACAAAGGACAGAGCGTGTGTGTGCAAACCCCTGACTGTGTGTCTCTATTCCTGTCCTGCAGCAAGGGGTCAAAGTTGACAGCGGTCCTCATGCTGCTTTTACAGGCAGTAAAAGATTGCAACTGAATACACAAGTCAAGGTGAAGTGAGGAGGAGGAGGAGGAGGAGGAGGAAGGGGGCCAGGAATGGTACTACATCAAGCTCCTGTTTAAAGGCAGAAAAAACTGTCAGTCTTTGTGTGTATTTCAGGAAATGATGAACACACTAATTATAAAGTTATGATTTAGACTGAGTGTTTTATGGAGGTTAAAGCTGGTACTTAAACTCACAGCAGGTGGATTTTATGAAAATGTTCTAATACTGTTATTTCTAAAAGGTTTTCATTTATATGTTTATTATTTTTAACACATATAACCCATAGAGCTAAAAAAGAATGATTTAAACTGGCTCCTCTATGTACTATTGCTAATGCTTATGGATTATATAGCAACATATGTAGCAGTATCAGTTGAGTGTGGATGACTAAAATGTGAGCTACAGTTGAATTTCATAGTATCAATATAAATATCAGATTTAATGTTTCTGGAAACAATGAAATAAAATCATGAAGAGAGAGAGAGAAAGAAAAATAGAGAGAGAGAGAAATTCTCTGAGTTCTTGTTCTTTCTTTTTAAGTGTGAAAGCAAAAGATATCTCCCCATGCAAACACACACACACACACACACACACACACACACACACACACACACACACACACCTGTCCGAGCAGCAGCTGCCCTGGGAATCGATCTGTCACTCCTGGAGCGTGGCGAGGATGAGCTGCCTTTGTGTGTTGGTAAAAAGAGCCTGTAATGTCTTTGTGTGTGTGTGTGTGTGTGTGTGTGTGTGTGTTAATTTGTGAGAAGTGAAAGAGTGTGTATGTCTATTTATATGTGTGTGTGTGTGTGTGTGTGTGTGCCCGCTCTGGCATTCTGCTTGAAGATCTGAGCTGGCCGACAAGACAACTGACAAAACCACATCTGTGTCAGCAAAAAGTTAAGAGTGTGTGTGTGTGTGTGTGTGTGTGTGTGTGTGTGTGTGTGTGTGTGAGTGCGTGCGTGTCATCTCCCTCATCAACACAACTTGTGAGCGAGTGTGTACAAGTGTTTGTGTGTTCAGACAGCAAACAGCGAGGGAGGGAAATCTTTAAACTTTATTAAACTGACACACACACACACACACACACACACACAGGAATTCAAAAGTTTTTCTTTCCAAGCAGGAAACAGAAACTGAGCCGAGTTGCTGTTGGATGTTTTTGGGAGAACAAACACCCTTACCACCGTTACGTACACCGCCTGTTTATTTAATGGTGTCCACATCCTCAGAGGAAAGTTATGAACTGAATCATGGATGAAATCACAGATAAGCAATAAGAGATAACAATGACCAAACTGCTTAACTTCCTATGACAGTTTTAAAAATAATAATCATTTTTGGGCAGCCATATCTTTCATATATGACGACACTGCAACAGCCGATATGTTTTGTAAGAAATGTGACAAATGGCTGAATTTTCTCTCAAATGTTGCTAAAATGTTGATACTTAACCCTGCTGTTGTCCTCCTGGGTCAAATTGACCCCATCTCTTCTTTCTTTCCTTCCTTCCTCTTTCTTTAATTTTTCCTTCATTCTTACCGTCCTTCCCTCTTTCTTTGCTCCCTCCTCCTTCCTTCCTTCATTCCTTCTCTCCTTACTTCCTTCCTTTCCCTCCCTCCTTACTCCTTTCCTTCCTCCCTTCCTCCTTCCCTCCCTCCTTACTCCTTTCAATCCTTCCTTCCTTCCTTCCTTCCTTCTCTCCTTACTTCCTTCCTTCCTCCCTTCCTTCTCTCCTCACTTCCTTCCTCCTGTCCTTCCTTGACCCGATGACAACAGGAGGGTTAACATATGAACATGTGAAATGTAATTCTTTTGTTTTCCACCAAAATATGTGACCTTGCAGTTCAACATCAGCTAATAGAAACAACAGCAATATTAAAATTGTCATGGTTATGTTTAGATACTGGCAGCACTTGGTTATTATCGGGGGAACGATCATATTCTTGGTTTAATACAAAAGAAATGACTCGTGCAATAGTTGGCGCTAAACTACAGTGGACTAGAAAAAGAAGTTAGTTCAGTAAACAACATTAAAGCAGATAAAGGAGTTACATTAATCTCCCTACAGCAGATATTTATGCTATAAAGATCCTGGAGCTGCATCTCAGTAAAAAAGGACTTAACCCTCCTGTTGTGGAGGAAGGAAGGAAAGGAGGAGGGAGGGAGGAAGGAAGGACAGAAGGAAGGATGGAAGGATGGAAAGGTGGGAGGAAGGAAGGTAGAAGGAAGGAAAGGAGGAAGGAAGGAAAGGAAAGGAGGAAGGATCGGAGGAAGAAAGAAGGAAGGAAGGTAGGAGGGAGGGAGGAAGGAAGGAAGGAAGGAAGGGAGGAAGGCAGGAAGGAAGGAAGGAAAGGAGGGAGGAAGGAAGCAAGGAAGGAGGGAAGGGAGGAAAGGAGGGAGGGAGGAAGGAAGAAGGAAGGAAGGAAGGAAGGAAGGAAGGAACAGTCAAAACAGACGGGGTCAATTTGACCCGGGAGGAGGACAGGAGGGTTAAAGGAGAGTCTCAGCTTGATGCACAATTACAGGCCATTATAAAAATAGACAGTTGACATCATTTTCTATCTGATGAGTTATGACACACATGAGAACATTTATGAGATTTTATCATCTGTGATTCAGCCTTCTAGAGAAGAGAAAACACTTTCCTTTATTGATATCATAATATCTTCAGCACGCTATCAGCAGTGACTCAGCTCGTGATATGGAAATGTTGTGCAAGCGTTGTTGACCTGTCTGTTAATGTCGTATCATGGCAGAATGAAGCTTTAAAGGAACACGAAGGAGGTGAAGGAAACCTACAGTCTGAATGAGATAAAAGCTGATGTGTGTCAAACCACAACATCTGTTTATTTTTTGTTTGCATGTAACAGCAAAAAAAAAAGTTGATCCATTTTGTAGTTTAACCCTCCTGTGGATGGGAGGAAGGAAGGAAGGAAGGATGGAAAGGAGGGAGGAAGGTAGGAAGGTAGGAAGGTAGGAAGGAAGGAAGGAAGGAAGGAAGGACAGGAGGAAGGACTGGAGGAAGAAGGAAGGAAGGGAGGAAGGAAGGGAAGAAGGAAGGAAAGGAGGATGGACTGGAGGAAGAAGGAAGGAAGGGAAGAAGGAAGGAAAGGCGGATGGAGGGAGGAAGGAAGGGAGAAGGAAGGAAAGGAGATAAGAAGGAAGGAAGGAAGGAAAGGAGGAAGGACAGGAGGAAGAAGGAAGAAACGGAGGAAGGAAGGAAGGAAAGGAGGGAGGAAGGAAGGAAGGAGGGAGGGAGGAAGGAAAGAAGGAAGGAAAGGAGGAAGGACGGAAGGAAGGAAGGAAGGAAGGAAGGAACAGTCAAAACAGACAGGGTCAATTTGACCTGGGAGGACGACAGGAGGGTTAACAGTTATTCTACCACCTGCGTGTGTGTGTGTGTGTGTGTGTGTGTGTGTGTAAAGCCGTCATGTTGTGTTTTCACGATGAAGCCATTCTTTGCTCACACACACACATATCATCTGGTGAGGGCGCAGCAGGGATGATATGTGTGTCATCTGTATTGGAGCTGTCACTTACAGAAGGTCACACACACACACACACACACACACACGCACACACACACACACACACATAACCTGCTGTTGAACTGACAACCTGTAGCATGTAAACGGGTGACAGATTGCATTGGCTGACCAGATGAGTGTGTGTGTGTGTGTGTGTGTGTGTGTCTGCGCGTGTGTGTGTGTGTGTGTGTGTGTGTGTGTGTGTTATGGGGGCTGATTGGGGTGCTGATCACTCCACGAACTCAGCTGAGCCCCGCCAGTAAATCAGAAACACACACACACACACACACACCTCCACACACACACACACACACACACACACACAGGGTTTCCCTCAGTCTCCAACAACACATTGATTAGTTGCATCCGACAGTCACTAATGAAGTCTTATTAATGAGGACAGTGTGTGTGTGTGTGTGTGTGTGTGTGTGTTGTATTCTGTGGTCAGTTGCCCCTCCCCCCTCCATTACCCCCTTGGGAAATCTGCCCCTCTCTCTCTCTCTTTCCTTCTCTTTCCCTCTCTTTTTATTCCTCGCTCCCTCACAGCTCTCTCACCCTCATGCTCTCTTTTCATCCTCGACTTTCTCTCATTTCATTCACTCTCCATCTTTCTCTCCCTCGTGTCCATCCTTTATCCTCCTCATTGTCCTTCTCTCTCTCCCTCTCTGTGTGTTTCACTTTTCTTTCCTTCCATCCACATCTCCTCCGTCTCTGCTTTTCTGTTCAATTTAAAACACTTAATCCGAATGTGTATTTGTGTTTGGTTCATTTTGCTTCAGCTCGAATAATTATAAGAAAATTAAAGCTTGTAAACAACGATGACATCACTCAGACAGTTTGATTATTAGGTAATATTCATCATTGACTGAGCTTTTACCAAAATTAATCTGATTCCATTCCTTTTTTCCTCTCTCCCTCCTTACTCCTTTCCTTCCTTCCTCTTTTCCTCCCTCCCTCCTTACTCCTTTCCTTCCTTCCTCTTTTCCTCCCACCCTCCTTACTCCTTTCCTTCCTCCCTTCCTCTTTTCCTCCCTCCCTCCCTCCTTACTCCTTTCCTTCCTTCCTCTTTTCCTCCCTCCCTCCTTACTCCTTTCCTTCCTTCCTCTTTTCCTCCCACCCTCCTTACTCCTTTCCTTCCTTCCTCTTTTCCTCCCACCCTCCTTACTCCTTTCTTTCCTTCCTTCCTTCCTGTTTTCCTCCCTCCCTCCTTACTCCTTTCCTTCCTTCCTTCCTCTTTTCCTCCCTCCCTCCCTCCCTCCTTACTCCTTTCCTTCCTGCCTTACTTCCTTCCTCCCTTACTTCCTTCCTCTAGTCCTCCCTCCCTCCTTACTCCTTTCCTTCCTTCCTTCCATCCTTCATCCTTCCCTCCTTCCTTCCTTCCATTCGTGTACAAAGTTGGACGGTAGATAAAAATCATATTGCTTTTAATGTGATAAAGAATTCTATATATATCAGTAGGTGTAGCTGAAAGCTGAGACTGCCGGCTGATAAAGATTGAAAAAGACACGTTATTCAGTCTGAGAAGCAAAAACGATCACAAGACAAACTGAACAGACTTCAATTTAAAAAAAAGAGGATCCAACAGCATCAGAAAAGGACACAGCTGAAGCACATGAGGAAATCAATTAAGGCGGGAAATCACGGGAAATACAGACAACAGACACAGAAGAGAGAAAGAAAACCTTTCAAAATAAAACAGGAAGTAAAAGCTCAGGGAAGATATGACTAGATCCATTTATCATTTATCAAAAATTACAATACCAGCACCAATCCAAGAATCCCCTTAAAAATGATACCAACTGAGTACTTCATTCATTCCATACCCATCATGTGAATAGAAGCATTAAAGCAGGGGTGTCAAACATGCAGCCCGTGGGCCAGAACCGGCCCACCAAAGGGTCCATTTTGGCCCACTTTCCTTCCTGTCTTTTTTTCCTTCCTTCCTTCCTTCCTTCTTTCCGTCCTTTCTTCCTTCCATCTTTCCTTCCTGTCTTCTTTTCCAACTTTTCTTTTCTTTTCTTTCTTCCTTCCTCACTTTTATTCTTTCCTTCCTTCCTTCTCCTTTTCTTTTCCTCCCACCTTCCTTCCATTTGTCCTTGCTCCCGTTCTGCCCCCCTTCTCTTCCTTCCTTCCTTCCTTTTGTCCTTCCCTCCCCTCCTTCCTTCCGTTCTTCCTTTTGTCCTCCCTCTTTCCCTCCCTTCATTCCTCCCATCTTTTTAATGATCCGGCCCACATCAGATCAAATTGGGCTGTTTGTGGCCCTTGAATGAAGATAATCCCCCCCCCCCCCCCCCCCTGCATTAAAGTCTTCAAATTATTCAGACTTTCAGACAATCTCATAAAATTGAAGATCTTTGAGAGCTACAGATCATTTTTCTGGTCTAGAGTACAATATTCTTTTTTTTTGTCCTGAATAATGGTAAATAATTACAAACTGGGATCAAATCAGTAGAATAATAAGGTGTATAAAAAGGTGGATGTTGTGTTTAACTAGATATGACTTTCTATCTGAGGAGGAAACGACCATATTTGGAAGCTGAAAGGATGAAAAAAGATGAAAAAAAAAAAAACAATATGAGTGATGGGAAAAGAAACTGAGAGGAAAGAGAGAGGGAGAAGGAAGGATGAAATGAAGATATGAAGGAGGACGGTGTGTGTGTGTGTGTGTGTGTGTGTGTGTGTGTGTGTGTGTGTGTGTGTGTGTGATTGTAGCTGGTTAACCTTGGTGGGTTTCATTAGCGACCCAAGGCCAGCAGGCTGAGGATGAATTAGGAGGCTGGGGGCCACAAATTTATCCTGGACAAGGCCTTCTCTGATTAAACCTGCTGGACGGACACACACACACACACACACACACACACACACACACACACACACACAGAGGGACAGGTAAACACATTTAAGCAGGGGAAAACGGACAAATAGGTTATGCACGTTAAAGTAAAATGAACATATGTGTGCAAAATTTAAAACATATAAACATTAAGAACACACACACACACACACACACATTGACACACTGTTGGGTGTAATCTACGAGGAGTTTATCATCTAAATACTTCAAACCCTGAGTCGCTTCCAATCCGTTACATATGGGCCCCTCAGACCACACGTGTACTGCAACGTGTGTGTGTGTGTGTGTGTGTGTGTGTGTGTGTGTGCATGTGCATGAGAGAGAGAGAGTGTGAGTGTGTGTGAGAGAGAGAGTGTGTGAGAGAGTTCATCTTTATCCAGAAAGCCCAAAAGCTGCCATGGAGTGTAAAGCGATCACGCTGGCTTTACCACCAATGAAGAGTTTCGTTTTTTTTTTCTGTGGAGAGCTCTTCATGGTTGCGGAGGGTTCGTCGAGTGCGTCCGCTGATCCCAGGATGTCCCACCTGACCCCTGAGACCCTTGGAAGACGCCCATGACAAGGGATCATCCCCTCGTCACTGTTCTCCTATAACCTCAAACCTTCAGTGTTTCAAGGATTTCAGTGTTCGGTTTAGCTCTGAGATGCCAAATATTCTGATTCTTATTAATCATGTTTTTATGTGATGCTTTTATTTTCTTAGCAGCATTTAATATCTTATCTTCTTCCTCTGTTGACTGTTGACTCTCTGGAAATACTTCTTAAACTGTCACGTAAAGTTTTTTTTTCAATGAAGGCAAATCTGTTTTTCTTTTAACCCTTTACATACTGCTCATATCGTGACTCATAATTAGTCTCTGCACCAATTCACATTCATAAATTCCCTGTCAGTCATTAATAAATGTTTCATTAATCCTTCTGTTTGAGTAATAATATAGAAAAAAAGACATTCACAATCACTATTTTATGGACCAGTAGAGCATTTTATAGAATATGAGCAGCTACCGCCGTGGCTAACTAGCAGCTAGCGCATTTCCTAACATATTCCCATTATAGCTTCATGCATATTCCTCACCAATGCCAGCTAATGTGTTTGCAAACCCGGAGGCTGAAGATTCAGGTCCGCAGCAGTTGTGGGACTGCAGGTTAAGTAGACTCCAACACTTCTAACTTTAAAAGTTAACTTAACTTTGAAGACATTAGCTAGCTAGCTAAAAGTCTAATACAAACACTGAATTAGCTGAGGACAAGGCAATTTTAGTGTTGTGTAACTGCATTGATAGTTACTTGCTGTTGTAAATAAAATTAAGAAAATAAAAAGAAGAATTCCTCACAACCTTGAGCTTCACTTTTCTCTCCCTCTCTGCTGCTGCAGGTGCAACCTGGCTGCATAAAGTGACTGCTGCTACGTTCTCTGATTTTATGCAGACAAGATAGGAAGTTGCACTAACTTAATAATTTTCCTTGTTAAGTGAATGCAGAAATGCTTATCCAAAATAAGTACATTTCTGAGTTAAGACAGTTTTCTTTATTTTTAATTTTGAACATATAACAAATTGTATTTTTTATGTTGAAAAAGCTCATGTTTGTAAGTTATACTAACTAACCTCCTGAATCATTTTTTAGAGTGTACTTCAAAACCATACTTATGCACTGAAAGGTTTGTTCATTTCTATCATCAATGTGCAAATATGTGTGTGTTTACATCTTATATGTCCTATAATGTGAATGTTATAATAGTTTAAAGTGCTGACTATTGCACAAGACAGACAGTAATTCTCTTATTCTGCATCGTCTAATGATTTATGACAACTTTAAAAACTATTTCATTAACTTCCTCACTCTTACTACGATCTCATCAACCTTTACACCAGTGTGAAGTTGCATAATGCACGTTTCCGAAGGAGTGGAAGTAATAAAACAGGCTAAAGTTCGTCATCGATGGTCGTCTTCACACCCCCCCCCCCCAACCCCCAACCAATGTAATCTAGGTGAGGAAGGGTCAGTGGGTTCTTTGGACAGTCTGCAGGGTCACTGAGTCTTCTCAACCTTATGTCAACCTGCTAATACCTGACCCAGAGCCTAAACCCTGCAAGGTCAGGACGACTATCAGCATCTTTACACACACACACACACACACACACACACACACACACACACACACACACACATACAAATATATATGATGCTCCTCTAAGCATTCGGTTCCTCGAAATCTCATAAGTTAAGCAGATAATGGGTTGGTGGTCTGATCCATGCTATAGGATGAAATGACCCTGGTCAACGAAGGGTTAACCACTTCACATTGCGTTTTTTTATTTTTTTTGTTATAACAGCGTTGATGTAGAGTTAAACACAGATGCTTTCTAAGTGAATTAGAGGAGGATAAAGAGGAGAGGGGCTATCTGCTCTCAAAACAACGGCAAAAAGTGGTAAAAGGATGTAAAAATAACTGCTGTAATTACTAAAGAGGAGAGGACAGGAAACGTTTGAGGATTCAAGAGAAGAAGATGGTTTTTTTTTCTTTCTTTCTTTCTTCAGATCTTATTTATGAATGAGGAGTGTCTGCAGGGCGATGACCTTTACTTTCCAATTACGTAAAGTTATTTATGTTGCTGCTTCTTCTGCTTAACGGACACGCTGAACTGGTGCTTGTGTTTATCACTCAAGATGTCAGAAAGTCAGAGTTTAAACCCATCAGAGGAGCAAAAGAGTGTTGAATGGATCTTTATTTAAAAAGGCAAATATAGTTAAATGGGGCTCCCCTGATTGTATAAGGGTCAATAATAGGGTTTCATTGTGTCCATGTGGTTTAGTTTAAATTTAAAGAGTTAAAAAGTGAAAATAAAAAGTATGAATAACTTCACACATTCTTTTTTTGTGGACTCAGCATCAAATTTCTGCTTTTAATCCATTTAGAGAGAATATATTAGAGGATTATGGCAAAAATGTCTAAGTGGTGTAACCATAAAAACTTTGGACCAAATAATTCAACTTGATTAAAAACAGTAAATAGTCAATAAAACAGCATATCAACTAGTTTGGCATGATCTTACATTATAACTTTTATATTAAATAAAGCTAATGGAATACTATTGTTCTAAATATTACATTTACTCTGGAGAATCATGGAGATCAGGAACCTGACTGCTTTCCTTCTCTTCATCCTCCTTTATCTTTCTTTCTTTCTTTCTCTTCTTACTCCTATATCTTGCTTTGTTTCTTTCTTTCTCCTTTATCTTTCTTTGTCTTCTTCCTCTCTCTTTCTTTCTTTCCTTCCTCCTTTCTCTCCACCTCCAACTTCTTGTTATTTCTTTCTCTTCTTTCTCCTCTTTGGGGGATGAAATATATGTATAATTCTTTTGTGGTTACACCATTTGACATTTTCAGGAGCATTCAGTCTTACTGTTGGTAAAAAAATGATGCAAATATCATTTCAAAAGACATAAAACCAACAAAAACAACATTTTAAGAAACCTGATGCTGCTTTTAAACTATTCTTTAACAGATTTTTACTTATTTGTTACTGACCCATTCATCAAATTCAATTTACGAGTAGTAGTAGTGGTAAGTAGTGAAATCTGAGAAAATAACAAAGCTAAAGGAATCTAATGAAAATACTACAACTGCTAAGGAATAAAGAGTCAGCAGATCTTGGACCATAATGCATCAATTTTCAACTGTGCATCTCTTTCATCATGTTAGTGCATACTGAGGACATGTTTGTTTATATATTTAAAGTCACAGTGAAAGCGTCTTTAGCCTCCGTAAAGTGTTGGAACAACAAGTGAAACAGAAACAGTGAAGTTATGGGAAAACTTCATAATGTTCAGGAATGTAAAGAGGAGCTGTAGAGGACTTTTGACCTCCACCCACACCCCAATTATCTGCTGAGAAGCTGGACGAGTCATCAGAAATATTTAAAGATTTTCCACTGAAAGAGGAGTTTGATGCTCAAAGTTGTGAGTATTGGGGTTTTTCTGGGTTTTTCTTCTTTTTCACTAGAACCTTTAACCCTCCTGTTGTCCTTGAGTCAAGGAAGGAAGGAAGGAAGGAAGGAAGGGAGGAAGGAAGGGAGGAAGAAGGAAGGAAAGGAGGAAGGAAGAATGGAAGGGAGGGAGAAAGAAGAAAGGAAGGAAGGAAGGATGGAAGGGAGGAAGGGAGGTAGGAAGGGCGGAAGGAGGAAGGAAAGGAGGAAGGAAGAATGGAAGGGAGGAAGAAAGAAGAAAGGAAGGAAGGAAAGAAGGATGGAAGGGAGGAAGAAGAAGGAAGGAAAGGAGGAAGGAAAGAAGGAAAGGAGGGAGGGAGGAAAGAAAAGAAGGAAGAGAGGAAGGAGGAAGGAAGGAAAGAAGGAAGGAAGGATGGAAGGGAGGAAGAAGGAAGGAAAGGAGGGAAGGAAGGGAGAAAAAGGAAGGAAAGGAGGAAGGAAGGATGGAAGGAAGGAAGGGAGGGAGGAAGGAAGGGAGGAAGAAGGAAGGGAGGGAGAAAGAAGGAAAGGAGGAAGGAAGGAAGGAAGGAAAGAATGAAGGAAGGATGGAAGGGAGGAAGAAAAGGAAGGAAGGAAGGAAGTTTTATGACTTTTTGGGTTCATTTTTGCACGAACACATGAATGAAACCTTGCAGCAGTGAATATTGGAGGAGGTGTTTTTGATGCAGTGTCTTCTGTTTACTCCATCCAGATTGTTTGTATCCAGAAGAAAAAACTATAAAAGTGCATTTGTTTTTGTTACCACCCACAACTAACTTCTAATTACCCTCGTTGTTAAAAAGTAATTGTGTCTCTGACTCTGAAATAAATTCACTAAAACCTTTTTTCGGAGAGAGAGAGAGAGAGAGAGAGAGAGAGAGAGAGAGAGAGAGAGAGAGAGAGAGAGAGAGAGAGAGCTTGTGTCGGTCAAAGGCTCAGGTTTTTTTTTTTTGTGTGTGTGTACATTTCTGAATCACTTACTTTTAATCCTGCATGCATGTGGATTCAGTTTCATTCCCCTCCTCGCTTTGTTGTTGCATTACAGAACATCAAAAGAGGAAAATAGCCCACCAATCTCTCACACTTTCCCTCTGTGTCTCTTTTTATTAGTTTTCATCTCTTTCAGCTTCTCTCTTTTCCAAACACACACACACACACACAGTGAAACACACACACACACACAGGCAGTACAGGTCCGAGTGCGTTTGATTTATCCTCCTGCATTTCCTCCATGGCTCATTTCCATAAATCACATGTCAGTATGTTTGTAGCCAGAGGGACGTTAACAAGAGGCCGCAGTCCAAACACACATCGCATAAAAAACCCTGAAAACACTCCCGACACACAGCGCCGGCCGGCTCGATGGCCTCATCCATCAGCGGAGCCGAGGAGAAGGAGGAGGAGGAGGAGGTGGAGGAGGTCGGAAAATTTTCATGTGGAGACTGCGAGGAAATGTTTTGTCATCCGAAGAAAGCGCTGTTGAAAGAAAGCGTGTGTGTGTGTGAGTGTGTTTGAAGTGTGTTTGTGTCCTCCACTTTCTCAAGTCAGACCACATGCCGAGCTCGCGGAGGGCCGATGAGTTCAGCTCGAAATCTGCCGCCAGTGTGTGTGTGTGTTTGCTTACCGCGCCGGTGTACACACACACACACACACACATATATATACACCCATACACGCAAGAACACACACACACATGCACAAGTCCTCTGGGGGTAAAAGTTCTCATACAGCTAGGGTTAGGGCTCGGGCGGTGGTCATTGTTTCCATGGAAACAGCCACTTAGGCAATCCTTCCTGTGTTGTTGTCCTGAAGGCAAAGTGGCTGCTTGTGTGTGTGTGTGTGTGTGTGTGTGTGTGTGAGTGTGTGTGAGTGTGTGTGTTTTTCCCACGGTGCTGTGATTGAATCAGACTCAGATACTATCTACTGTCCGCCCCCCACTCCCACTCCTCCTCCCCCCTCCTTCTTCTCCTTCTCCCGCTCCTGTTTACTAAGCACTTCCTCTCTGGCCCGAGGGGTCAAAGGTCACCCTGTAAACTGGAACTGGAGTCTGGCCTTGAGTTTGGCCTGCGCTGGTTTTATATGGAAATTACAGTCGCTCCTTCTTTGAAACAAAAGATCTTAAGTTGCAGACGCTTGCTTATTCTGGTTCTGCTTCATTCCTGCAGTAAATCAGCTGGCTGAGCACTCCGAGGCCGTTTAGCCCCCGTGGTTTGAACATATTTTGGCTTGTTGCTCCTTTAAATAATACAGCGTCTGAAGAAATAAACATCACTTTGAGTAGCAAAGAAATATGAAATTAGTTTTTATTTCCTCCCCATTTTCCTTTCAGGTATGTTATCTGTCTAGTACGGTGGCCTAGAAGGGCAAAACAACATGAAACATGTGAAACTCTTTTACAAAGCTTGAGATAAATTTACTATTATTACTATTACTATTATTATTATAAAACAAAATGACAAGAGCAAAACACTAATTTACATTTTAGAAAACAAATCTACAAGTGGCAAATCACTTTTATGAGCATAGAGACAAATTTACAAGCGAAACACAATCGTCACGGAAAGGGAATGTACCAAATAGTGAAGCAGAAGTGATAAAGTGAACGGCCTATTGGTGTAGTTTTCTGTGGAGTTTATGGTGATGTTTTGCCCATTTTGTGGCCCATTAAATGTATAAACTGTTTAACGTGGTTTTGCTTTTCATGTGGACGTCCAGAGAGGACACGGACCAGATATACTGCTTCATTACGTACAAAATGTTAATAATAATCATAGACACACATCATTCAGTTGCAGTCCAGTGATAAAATCCTCACTTTATCAATTCTGGTATTCAGTTCATCCCCTTTCCGTAAAGATTGTGTCATTTGTAAATTAGTGTCAGCGTTTGTAAAAGTGTTGCTGACAAGTGTCTCACTTGTCAGTTTGTTTTCCAAAATGCACATTTGTCTCAAGTTTTGTAAAAGGGTTCACGTCTGGGCCACTGTAATTTCAGATCTCAACCTTCAGTTTGAGTTATTCAGGCTAGTGTTTCGCATCTTGTACATTTGTTTTTCTAAAATGTAAATGTTGTTTCGTCTTTGCTCAAGGATCAGATACGCTGCGTTATTGCGTATAATATTTTATACGCTCACTTTATCACTTCTGGTATTCAGTTCATCCCCTTTCCGTAAATATTATGTCATTTGTAAATTTGTCTCAGCGCTCATAAAAGTGTTATATACATGTTCATGTTGTTTTGCACTTCCTGGCCACCGTTATCTAGATCTCAACCTTCAGTTTGAGTCATTCAGGCTATTAAATTAGAAGTGGTCTACTCTGTAAAAACTCCTCAAAAACACCATCATGTTTTTACAATATTTAAAATAGTTGGATTATTTTTGCCCTGTATGTTCACAGAGCTTCAGATGTCTCTATGTACAGTATGAATGGACAGAGGATAGAGGCACAGTGTTAATGTGACATAATGAGCTTTAAGGGTTCAGCGATAGTGAGTTTAACCAGTTCGTTTGACGGGTCATCCGATCACGTCTGAAGGCAAAAGTGTTTCCCTGTGGTGAAGGTCCACACACACACACACACACACACACACACACACACACACACACACGAGGGCAAAGACCAAAGCTTACTGTAATAACCTACACACCACCTTCCTCATGTTTTGTACTTTTGACACAATCAAGCATATACATCGATCAAATCAGATAGTTTCTCCTACAAAATAAAAGCATTCCATCTCAATTTAAAACGTAAGAAGTGAAAGAAGTAGTTGTGTTTTAATGATTTGATTGATTGATTCTCAGATTGTCTGTTTCGGAAAGTTACAGAAATTATTCAGCGTTGATATATTTTTCTAAAAAAGCAGGAATTTAGAAGCATGTGTCAGATATCAGATTCAACTGCATCAAAATTCACACACATTTTTTTCTCAAATTGCTGTTTCCGGATTGATTTTGTGTTTAGACATCTGCTTTGTTGTTTCACTTTTAAGTTCATCAGGAAGACCCCTGCTTCAATCCCCCTGCTACTGTATATAGAGATATTTAGATAGATAATATATCAGTCTGGGATTAATTACACACAATCACAACCTCTGTTCCCCCATAGGAGCTGTTCTGTGGCCCTGAGCAGCGTCAACATATTGACTTATTAACTGCCTCTGTGACAGATGTGTGTGTGTGTGTGTGTGTGTGTGTGTGTGTTGACTGTAATCCCTGTTGCTCCGATTAGCGACACACAATCCCTCCAGTCCCGAGAGGCAAGCTGTCAAAGAGAGAGAAAAGTGGGAGAATGGGAGAAAGAGAAAGAGAAAGAGGGAGGGATGAAAGAAAATAGAAGAAGAAGAAGAAAAAAAATGCCGGAGGGGGGGAAGGGAAGTGGAGAGGGAAAAAAAGAGAGAAAGTGAAAGAAAGACAGTTGGTGGAGAGAAATAGAAGAAAGTCAGTGAAATCATTAGATGGTAAAAGGAAAAGAAAGGGATAGATGTTAGAAGTAGAGAAGGAGAAATCGTCTCATTTAAAGGAGAGGAAACTAATTATCAGGCTTGTAATTTGCGTCCTGACTGATATGATGGAGTGTGTTCCTGTCTACTGTAGTTTGTGTGATTTTTATCAGCCAACTGTCAAAATCAACACGTGTGATTATGTTGTTGGTTAATTCACACGGTTGATCTTCTGATACTCATTATAACCCCAGAAATATAGATTTTATTTCATCTAATTGACTGAAAATCACACAGATGTTTTCCCATATGACATTCTCTTTAATTATAATCACTACTTTGATTAGATTGGGTGATAATTTGTATGTTATGCTTTATAACAGTCAAACCAGTGTATGTGCTGCCGTCCATCAACATACTTTGTAATAATTCATAATTTCTGCTTTTTTAACTGAAAAATGAGCTAAGATTTCATTTAACCTTTGTGTCGTCCTCCCGGGTCATATTGACCCAGTCTGTTTTGACTTGTTCCTCCTTTCATCCCTTCCTTCCTTCTTTCCTTCCTCCCTCCTTTCCTCCCTTGCCTCCTTCTCTCTTTCTTTCCTCCCTTCTTCTTTCCCTCCTTCCTTCCTCCCTCCCTCCTTCCTTCCTCCTTTCCTTTCTTCTTCCTTCCTACCTCCCTCCCTCCCTCCCTCCCTTCCATTCTTCTTTCCTCCCTCCTTTCCTTCCTTCTTCCTTCCCTCCTTTCCTTCCTCCCTCCTTCTTCCTTCCTTCCTCCCTCCCTCCTTTCCTTCCTCCCTCCTTCCCTTCCTTCCTTGACTCGAGGACAACAGGAGGGTTAAATATACAAAAAATAAGTATAAAATTTGTGGTAATAAGTTGGAATAAAGTTGGATAAAAAGGTTAAGTAAAGAATTGGGTGATAATTTATACTTTATAGCTTTATAAACAGTCAAACCAGCCAAAATGACCCCGATTCTCACATTGTTTTATAATCCAGTTGGTCAGGTTTAAAGTCAGAAACACATTTAATTGATTAATTATTAGATTATTTTGTTAACTGATGAACTAAACGACTTAACATTACAGACATTTAGAAAGTATCTAGGATTCATAATTACATATATACATAAAAAGTAACTTTACCACACATGCTACTGTTAAGAAAAGCCTGTATGTTGTCGTAAATTGGTCAAATATAGAAAGTTCACAGTGATAGACGACTGCAGGGAAACAAAAGAGGAGGGGGGGGGGGGAGAGAGAGAAAAAAAGTGAACGAACAAAAAGAAAAAAGCAATAAAGATGAGATGGGACTGATATAGAAACAGAAAGAAAAGAGGAAGTGATAAAGATATGAGGAGGAAAACAGAGAGTGATGGAGAGATAAAAGAGGGTGAGTTTGTCCTCTGTAAATACCAGACTTCCTTATAAACTGTCTGGTTTATATAAGCGCCTTTTTTTCTCTTTTTTTTTTCTTTTCTCACAGTGTTTCACAGAAAGAAAAGAACAAAACTTTTAAGATGCAACATAATGGATATTTAACAGTATGAATCCGTTATCCATCACTAGGTCTACTACTTTTGAGGAAATGTGAGTAGAATAATGGAAATATTAAGATGTTTGTCACCTATTAAACCTGTAAAAGTACTGCTGTGACTAAAAACAATGTGACTGGAGTTTTTTTTTTTTTTGGGGGGGGGGGGGGGGGGGGGGTGGGGTTGTTTTAATGACAGGAACATTTGAGTAATTTGACTTTTTTTCCACTGAAGCTACTCAATGTGATTTTTTTCCTTCAGATGGACAGATAAACAGGAAGACACAGAAGAAGAAGATAAAGGACGCTTTAAAGAGTGTTGCCTCTTTTCTTTGTTTGCATTTCCAAAGAATATATTATCATGTGAAGGTGGTGGGGGTGGGGGGTGGGGGGGGGGGGAATTTGGCTTATTGTTAATGCTGTTTTTGTGGAAGCAGTAGTTATGCAGAGGTGGGAAGTCATTATTTTTACTTCAGAACAATGTGAAAGGGAAACTTTGGTAGTTTTTGTAACCTGGACTCTTATTCTACAATCATTTTATGTCTTATACCCCTTTTCTACCGAGCTGGAGCCGGTGCTGGTTCAGAGCTAGTGCTAGAGCCAGTTGGTGCTAATCCAAGCACCTCTTACGAACCTGTTGCTTTTCCACCGGCAAGGAGCCACGCAATTACGTCACTGTATAACGTAGCCAGGGCACGCCTTTGAAGCACTTCATGATTCACCAATGAGAGGCAGCAACATGGCGCAAGGCATCTAGCCTGCCGGAAACGAAGAAGAAGAAGAAGAAGAAGAAGAAGAAGACGACAGCTCTGGCAAAAAAAAGGATAAAAATAGTACTTTTAATCAACAAATCTTTAACCCTCTGTAAATGCCACGCTAGTCAGCTAATGAACATTAACCCTGCTAGTCTGCTAATAAATGTTAGCCCCGCTAGCCGGCTAATAAACGTTAGCCCCGCCCCCAGTCCGCTGACGTAATCGGTTCTTGCTTTAGACCAGCAAAGAGTTGGTGCTTGCTCTAGCTCCCGTTCTGAGGCTCAGGGCTGGAGCTTTGGCGGTGGAAAAGCAAAGAACCGGTGCTTAGTCAGGCTCTGGCTCCGGCTCCGAACCAGCACCAGCTCCAGCTCGGTGGTAAAGGGGTATTAGTGATGAATGGGGACGATGTTTTTTTAAATTGAAGCAGCACTGAGCGAGATCGCTTCAGCCAGCAGCCGCAAAACACGCTGCAATGTAATCCAGAGTAAAGGTACGTCCACTAAAAGTGTTTGTTTTCACCACCGACAGGCTCAGATCGTTATTATAAGTATCTGACAACGTAATGGAAAGGACTATAAAACTTTTGTCTTTACTTTTTTCGATTGATTCAGTCTGTTATTGTGTCTAACTGCTTCTCAAGGAGAAGCCTCGTTCTGAATTCTCTTCTTCAGCCTCGCTTGGTCTGGAAATCATTCAGGTCTGTCATCTTGTAGGCTGTCCCCAAAAAGCGTTTATTCCTGTTCTGAGCGAGGATCGAGGAAGGATACGACACGAGAGCAGACTTTACGGAGATCATGACCCCCATCACAGCGTCACTGAGTGGAGACAGATTACACATTAAACTAAAAGGATATCACTCTCAAATTTCACATTTTTATTATATTCCTGTTTCATCATCCAGTTAAAAAGCAGTGCAACAACTTTCTTCATTTATTAGAACATTTTTTTCTTTTTATGATTGGTTATTTCCCACATTAACTTAGCTGTGGCTCTAAAGACGAGAGCCACGGAGCCATCGTAGCTCGCCATCTGGACACAAGCTGCGGTCTGATCAGGAAACACCCGACGAAGCATTTGTAGATGAATGCTAACAATGCATCATTTACATTCAATCTAAAAAATACTTAGCCTAATAAACAATTTACAGTGTTCAAAATACACTGATCATATTCTGAGATAATAAATAATGAATTCACAATCAGAATATCAATAAATATAAATATAAATAATGAAATAATATAAACAATCAGTACAAATGGCTCCTGTTTCTCAGAGTAGATCACAATAAATAGAGTTTAGTATACAGACTGAAGGTTTTTATTAAGGTGATACAGAAGCACAGTGCACATGTAACTATCAGAAACTAGCTAAGATTTCATTTAAATGAGGCCTATTTAGCCTAATATACAAAAAATAAGTAATAAGTTAAGTTGGAATGAAGTTGGCTAAATAGGTCAAACACAGAATTGGGTGATAATTTTTTTTTTAAGTATATTTTTGAGGCTTTTTGCCTTTAATGTACAGGTTAGAGAGAGACAGGAAATGGGAGGCAGAGAGGGGGCAATGACACGCAGGATTTGAACCAGAGTCGCCTGCAGTGAGGACTGTAGCCTCATTATATGGGGCGAGTGCTCTTCCCACTGAGTTAAACACTGCCGAATTGGGTGATAATTTATACTAATAGTTTATACATTATAGTTTTATAAACAGTCAAACCAGCCAAAAATGACCCAGGAGGACAAAAGCTACAAAGGGTTAAATGTTAAAGGTTTACGACTAAAATCACTTTTCTCACATTGTTTCATAATCCAGTTGGTCAGATTTTAAGTCAGAAATACACTTAATTGATTAATTATTTGATTATTTTGTTAACTGATGAACTAAATGACTTAATATTACAGTGATGTGATGACATTCAAGAAGGTTTCCAGGTAAAGTGGTCAAATATAGAAAGTAGATAGACAATAGACGACTACAGGGAAACAAAAGTGAAAGAAGGAAAATAAAAAAGCAATAAAGATGAGATGGGACTGATATAGAGACAAGCTATCAAAAGTCTCGACAGCTGTTAAATCCATCTGATCCAGATGTGATCCGCTGTCGCTTTTATCAGGAACAGACGTCACGATACACGATGCTTCACAGTAAAAGGACATCTCCTTTCTCTTAAATCATTAAATCATTCCCTCGTTTCCGCTCTCCTCTCTTTCCACGGATCCATGGGTGGGATTTAAAAGGGAATTTGGGAAGTTCACATTGTTCTTCTTCCAGAGAACCTTCTCCAGGACTTTACTTCCTGTGTTTATGATGTTACTCCAGACACTTCTGTCCAATAAGTGGAGTGAACACTCTCACGAGGCTTGTTGTGATGCTTTTTGAATCGCTGTTAAAAGAAACCTAAACAAGAGGAGAAAACCAGCTCATCCGCGGATTCAGATCAGAGCAAACGAGCTACAGGTTTGAAATGGCAGAGTGGGGAATAAATGAATTTCAGAATAAAAGCTGGGAGATTTTTTTATTTTTTATTTTTTAATGGAAACTGATGACATATATTCTTACAGAAATGGACAGACTCGAAAAGTAGTTATTTTATTTTATTTTCTATTGCACAAGCTGGAAGTGCTTGATGTTGTACACCACGAATATGCTGTGCTAATGAATATCTGTTATTAAACAAATCTTTACAAAAAAAAGAAAAAAGCTGGGAGTTAAATAAATTGTATGTGTGAGTTTAAAATGTGTCAATTTCTGCAGCATTGTTCAGGCTGATCGAAGCAGTTTTTCAAATCAATATTTCTGTTGGTTTAATCAAGATTGCTTCTCCATAACTTTTAAATATTACGAGTCCAAAAGGAGAAAATGCCAAGTTTACCAGTTCATCCGTGGATTCAGATCAGAGCAAATGAGCTACAGGTGTGAAATGGCCTAATGTAGTAGTTTGCATGAAAATGGCAGAGTGAGGAATAAGTGAGTTTCAGAATAAAAGCTGGGAGTTAAATAAATTGTATGTATGAGTTTAAAATGTGTCAATTTCTGCAGCATTGAAGCAGTTTTCAAATCAATATTTCTGTTGGTTTAATCAAGATTGCTTCTCTATAACTGTAGGAGCCAAAATATGTTTTGTTTATGTTTATATTTGCTTCAGCTGCATGTATTGCATCACATGCATTGCTTGACACATGGGTGTGGTTTCCCCTTATTTTACCTGTTCACTTGGGTGGCGGTGGGAGATTTGGACAAAGGGAGTTAGTAGAGCTCTGATATTTTCTGTTGACCGTCACCATCGTCTTCATCATCATCATCATCATCATCATCATCATCACCATCGTCTTTCATCACTTTATTCTTACAGTCGGATCACATCAGGGTTTTTACATGTTTGTGGATCAGCTGCTTATCAGTCCTTTTTGTTTTTTTCATTAAAATAAACTGCAGTAAAAACGACATCTGGACTTCACTATGATTTTGTCGAAGTGTCACAGATAAGAGCCTACTAAGTCTCTCAGCGGCCTTTCAGAAAAGTAGTCGCTACAGTAACTTTTAAATATCATGAGTTGAGTATTATGAGAATATCACATGTTGATATTAATAAAAAAAGAGTTTAGAAACCAGCAATCTAATGTGGCCTCTTACATCAAGCAGGTCATGAAGAGATTCAGTAGGGAACCAGTTTATATGCTATACATAAATCATTGAACATCATTATTCCTTTATAGTGGGACACATTTAGCTTTAGTACTCCACTGAGGGAAAGAAAAGATGCTATTAAGTTGCATTTGTTGTCTGCTATATACAGAAAGAGTATTTCTCACACACACATGAAGAGCTTATTTGGCACTTAGCTAACTGAATGAATTAAATGTGAATAAATGAATGCTGTGATTGTGAGTTAAGTCAAAGATCTGAAGGCGGCTGGTTGTGCTGTAATGTGCCTGAGATGTTTCTCGCAGTTCAGTTCAACCTCAGCGCTCTGATTAAAGAGTCAGAGGACGAGTAAATGAACCACACCTGTTGTAAAATACTCTCAGATCCCACATTGTGTTAGTGTGTATAAAGGAGAGAGAGAGGGAGAGAGAGAGGGAGAGAGAGAGAGGGGGAGAAAGGGAGGAAGAGGCCTTGACCTGCTGTCTTAATTGTTTGGCCTGTTTATTGCCTCACTTTCTCGCCGAATTTCTGGGTGTTTTACAGTTGTGTCACACCTCCAAAAAAACACCCAGTCAGGAAGGGAAGGGCCTGCAGGTGAAAGAAGAAGAAGAAGGAATTTGCTGCTATAACAACAGCCGCTCTTCTGGTTTCAGGGTTTTGACACAAGTTTGGACCAATTTTGCAGATATTTGCTCCCATTCAAACGTAAGAATAGTGAGGAAACATTGATGTTGGGTGATGAAGCTTGGCTCATGGTTGAGATCAGGACTCTGTGGAAGTTTTACACCAAACTGTGAAAGCATTCTCTTATTGAGTGAATGGTGTTATGCATAGAGGCGTCCTTGTGTCATGTGGTATTAAGATTTTCCAGTTACTGGCAAAAAGAGGCCCAAACAGGGAAAAACAAGCCCAGACCAAAAGTGAAGTAAAGTATGTAAACAGGAGTTTCCACATGCATGCATCCTCAAAAAGGTCAAATATTTGACCTATATCAATGCAGTGATACATGACCTGGAAAAAATGATCTTCATGATTTAGAATAGAAAGACAAAAACTCTTCTTTCCAGTGTTGTTGTCAGAAAGAGGAACAGACGAAGAGGAAGAAGGAGGCGAGGCGGAGGACGCAGCCAAGAGACAGAAAAACCAGAACAAAAACAAAGAGAGAGAGAGACAGAAAGAGACAGAGAGAGAGAGCGAGCCTGTCCAGGTGATACTTACCTGGCCCGTCAACCCTGTCATTAATTCTCTGACAACAGGGTTTGTCGCCGGCGACGTTTCCTCAGGGACTGTCTCCTGCGGCAACCCGGCGGTGCCACAAGGCCACGCCCCCTTTCGTCTCTCCCTTTGATCTCTGACGTCTTTAGACCTTTTATATTGACAGGGTGTTTTGCGGCTTGGGAAACCCCCTCCCCACCCCCCCACCCCCCCTCGTCTCTAAGTGTGAGTCACCTGCGCAGGTAGACGTCCACTCTGTGAGTCAGGCTCATGAGGACACATGAGTCAATAAACCACTGTTTTTAAAATTAGCCAACGAGGGGATATGAAGAGGTTTGAGTTCTTAAAAGACAGATTCCTTATTTGGATGAAAAATATGAATTGTGGTGACAAAACGAGACCTGAAAGTAAGAATGACTGCTGTGTTTACCAATCTTTTTAAACACTTAGGAAGAGAAACTGTACGGAGGAGTAAAATGTTAATGTCAAGTTTGAAATATGGAAGTTAAATGCCCACTTTAAAATCAGTAAATACAAACATCATGTAGTTGTTTTGTAGTCAAGAAACGACCACGAGTAAATTATTATGTCCTGCACTATCATAATAATAGAGAGAAAGAAATATAATAATAATGTCTGCCCCAAAAAAGTGAACAGGTTTTGTCTTTGTGTCGCCATAGTTACTGATTTCCTTTTATACTGTCCTTAGGGCCCTATAAAATCCATTTTATTTTTTCCCAAATTCCTCATTTTTTTTTACCTTTTACTCTCATTTTACTAACAAAGACAGTGTGTTTTTGCAAAACAACAGTTGACCTGACACATAGAAGTCCTCTGGGAACTGCTCGGCTCTGTACTGAGGGGTTAGGGTCCAGTTTTCCAAGTTTTTTCGCCGACGAAGACAGAGCTGTGTTCAGCCGCTTCGCCATGCTTACATTGATTTGAAGGGGGATGGGCTCAGTGTGTGGGGGGGGGCTTGTTGTGCCACCCAGATTTGCTTCCCTCTGTGCAGTTTTCACCAGATATACGTTCCTCTTCCACACAAAAACAGCATTTCAGTCAAATTATGTCAAATTCCGTGATATTAAAAATAAATTCCTATGTACTGTAGGTCTTTAGACAAATACCCCTTTTCCACCGAGCTGGAGCTGGTGCTGGTTCGGAGCCAGAGCCTGACTAAGCACCGGTTCTTTGCTTTTCCACCACCAAAGCTCCAGCCCCGAGCCTCAGGACGGGAGCCAGAGCAAGCACCAACTCTTTGCTGGTCTAGAGCAAGAGCCGATTACGTCAGTGGACTGGGGGCAGGGCTAACGTTTATTAGCTGGCTAGCGGGGCTAACATTTATTAGCTGGCTAGCGGGGCTAATGTTTATTAGCCGACTGGCGGGGTTAACGTTCATTAGCTGACTAGCGTGGCATTTACAGAGGGTTAAAGATTTGTTGATTAAAAGTACTATTTTTATCATTTTTTTGCCAGAGCTGTTGTCGTCTTCTTCTTCTTCTTCTTCTTCTTCTTCTTCTTCTTCTTCTTCTCTTCTTCTTCTTCTAGCACTAGCTCCGAACCAGCACTGGCTCCAGCTCGGTGGAAAAGGGGTAAAAGATACTCGCCATGCAGGAAAAAACTTTTAGATAATGTATGTGCAAACATCAGTCATTTATAACCTCACATTAGTATCTGTAAAATCTAAATAAAATTGCATTAAGTAGGAAACACATTTTTCATCTTTCTTGCTGTTGAGTTAGATGAAAAGATCTGATACTTCTCATATCTGTATGTTCAATAATCTGGAGTGAGGAGTTTATTATTAGCTTAACAGAATCAGCCTCTAAAGCTCACTAATGAACCTATAAAACCTTGTGTGATTCATCCATACAAACACCAGAGTGCATTAATGTGAAGAGCTTTGTAAGGTTGTTAATGTGCTGAACTGTTCTTGGACTGAAACAGAGACTTCCCGGACCGGTTGTCTGGAAACCTCATCATGACTACGAGAGCGCTGTAGGTCCGAGCTTATAACCACAAAATATTTGTCATGTTCTACAAAAGAAAGTGAAAAACTACTTTTCCAAAAACGAGCCAATAAAGTAAATACAGTAAATCAAACGTTTCTAAAAACACAGCTGCTAGTCTGCTGCTAACAACTTAACTTATTTTACCGCACACAATACTCATTTAACCTTCTTTCCTTCCTTTCTGCCTCACTTCCTTCTTTCTTTCCTCCATCCCCCTTTCTTCCTTCCTTCCTCCCTCCATCCGTCCTTCCTTCATTCCATCCTTACTTCCTTCCCTCCCTCCTTCCTTCCTTATTTCCTCCCTCCGTCCTACCTGCCTTCCTCCCTCCTATCCTTCCTTCTTCCTCCTTCCTTCCTTCCTTCATTCCCACCTTCCACCCTTCCTTCCACCCTTCCTTCCTTCCCTCCCTCATTCCTTATTTCCTCCCTCCCTCCTTTCCTTCTTCCTTCCTCCCTCCCTCCCTCCTTTCCTTCCTTCCTTCCCTCTTTCCTCCCTTCCTTCCTGCCTCCTTTCCTGCCTTCTTTCCCCCGACCTTCCTCCCTTCTTTCCTCCATCCTTCCTTTCCTTCTTCCTTCCCTTCCTTCTTCCTCTCTTCCTTCCTGCCTCCTTTCCTCCCTTCTTTCCTTCCTTCTTCCTCCCTTCCTTCCTTGACTCGAGGACAACAGGAGGGTTAAAACAAGAAACTGATTAGAAATTAATACTTTGTTAATGACTCTTGCTAAACACAAACAGGAAAGAAGACTGTTTAAAGAAGTGTTTTCAGCTAGATGAGGACGATCTCTCAGATAAACAGTTAAAAGTTGGGTACAGCATTAGAGGAGGGGGCTTCTGTTCATTCCCTATTAAGGCTACTCAGTGCTGCTTAAATCCAAAAAAAGAAAAAGCCACTTCCCTGATAGTGACGTGAATCATTTTGCCGCTCCAAAAATATATAACCACTGTTCCTTTTCCCATGATTGTGTGTGTGGGGGGAAAAAAAGCTTGTTTGGCCTTATAGCTGGAAGTGGAAGTGTTAATTCCACATTTTGGCCACTATGTCAAACTGGCTTCAAAGCCCCAGAGCTCTTCCTGAGGGCTCGGCATAAACATGTTCACCTGACAGCAGCACTGGTTTCCCCTTCCACCCAATTTAACCCAGTAACAATCCAGGTCAGGTATTCAGGGACTCTGTGTGTGTGTGTGTGTGTGTGTAGGCCTGGCATCCCCCTTTCCCCTCCAGGGGCCAAGACCAAGCTGTTGCCTCATCCATCCATCACTGACGACTGAGAGAGAAAGAGAGAGAGAGGGAGAGAGAGGGAGAGTGCAAGTCATGGGGCTTGAAACTAATTGTAAATGGAGGGACAGGATGGTAAAGGATATATAACTGTGGAAATGGCTGCAGGCAATAGAAACGTGTGAGTTGTAAGAGGAAGAAGGGACGAAGAGAAAAGATAAAGAACGAGTATTTTGGTCTTTTTTAAAAAATTTTTGCTCTGTTACTGTGAAAATATCGATGGTTAAAACCACAAACTTAGACCCAAGCTGTGAGGAAAAACAATCATTTTCTTTTAAATTTGTATTAATTTGATAATGTGTCATCCAATCACTCACACACACACACACACACACACACACACACACACACAAACACACAAACACACAAACACACACGATGACCCATTCTGTCCCTTTCTTTCGCCCATTATAAAATATTAAAACCGAAACTCCTTTTTTTCCTTTCTCCTTGTGTTTTAACTGGAATGTGAGACATGTAGACAGGCTGAGGGGCGACACCCCCTACAGTCCTCTCTGCCTCGCAGGGGGAATTTTACTCACACACTCACTCGGGGGTCCTCCTCCCCTCCATATTGCTGCCATGCCTCTGGCGAGCTGTAAAGCAGCGGCAGGTTTGTGGATGATCCAAACTATTGACTGGTGCAGTGCAGCACTGCTTCGGCTAAATTAGCTAGATAACCCCCTCCCTGGGAGCGACATATGTTTTACTGTCTGTCTGAGTTTCCACCCCGCCACCCCCCCTTCTGCCCCCCCAAACACACACACACACACACACACACACACACACACACATACACACATACGGTGGCCCTCCTGCCAACACCTCCTCAGGTCAAACAAATCCCTTTCAAATCTGGGCCTGCAGCCACCACACAGGGGGTAAGGCGGGGTCTCTGTGTGTGTGTGTGTGTGTGTGTGTGTGTGTGTGTGTGTGTGTGTGTGTGTGTACATGAGTTAGTATGTGTGCATGAATTCCTGGATGCTCCGTTAAACCCTTTACATTCATTAGAGTCTTATAGCTAAATGTTTTCACAGTGTTTAATTATTTAACTATTCCTGTAAAAACAGATGATCCTATTTTAAGAAGAGATTTGATTTTTTAGGTCCTTTTTTTAAAATTTATAAAGCATCAAACTGTTTAACTGAACTTTTAAACCCATATATCTCTGCATGAGCTCGTAGGTCTTCAAATACCAATCTGCTCTCTCAACACTGTACTCATAAAAATATTGGTGATGCAGCTTTTTCCATCTACGTCTTCAAACAGCCAACTTCAATAGCATCCCTAAAAAAAAACAAACACCTAAAATGTATGTTTTTAGTTTAACTTTAATGAATTCAACTGTTTTTACATTGCTTTTTTCCTCATTTTAATATCTTGATATTCTGATTCTAGTCATAAGCTAAAGAAATGTTTACTGCATCTGTAAAGTTATGCTCTTTTCTTTCAGTATGTTTAGTTTTAAAGGAAAATTCAGTTAAACTCAGATCTTATCATAGTTTCTTATCATAGTTTTGTCCGTCACTCCTCCCAGTTTTAATAATATTTGACTCATCAGGTTCAACTGCTGAGATCTGAGAAAGTGGTGACAGCAGTGAAACAGGATCCAATACGGCAGAAGTGACGTCACCGCGTCCTCAGATCTCAGTGGTTACCATGGTGAGTAAAACAGTAATAATAATAAATAAAATGTAATAATAAAACACAGAGGTCATATCTACAGGAACCTCATTTCTTTGTATAAGTGGAAAAAAACACATTTACACCTTTTCTTCTTGTGAGTTCAGGCTCCTCAAAGCTGATATTTCTTGTTTAGTAGATTTAACGAACAGCAGCACAAAATTAGATAATAGAGACAAACTTTAAGAATGGCATTCAGGATCATTTTTAAAGCTCTTCTTTCTTTTCTTAAATAAAAGTTACAAAAGTTGCTATAATGAACAGAATTCAGTCAAAGCCTCTTTAAGTTTCACTGAACTGAAAGGAAAATTCAGGATGTTTAGAAGGAAGCGTGTCATTCCTCACAACAGCGAGGGAACCATATTGTGTGTGTGTGTGTGTGTGTGTGTGTGTTAATTAGCTGAACTAAGTTAATCATCAGCGGGGAACGGAGGGGACAACCTGCAGAGCATGGTGACGTGACCCACATGCTTCTGCAGCCAAAACAGACACATTAATCCTTCCCCTTCTGTGTGTGTGTGTGTGTGTGTGTGTGTGGCATACAAACACACACACATACACACACCATATAATTCATTAAATCTTTCACTGTAATATTTCTCACTAGGTTCAGGTTTAATATGTTATTATTAGCTAAAATGCTGTTAGCTAAAATGCTAATATGCTAAAAATGTCTGAATATAAGACTTTCAGCTCAATAAAATGTTAATTCAGTTTTCTGCGTTAATTAAATAGTTTATATACTACTGGTTCTCAACTCTGTGTGTGTGTGTGTGTGTGTGTGTGTGTGTGTATGTGTGTGTGTGTGGCATACAAACACACACACACACACACACACACACAGGCCATCTACTTCATTAAATCTTTCACTGTAATATTTCTCACTAGGTTCAAGTTTAATATGCTAAAAGCTAAAAAGCTAAAATGCTAATATGCTAAAACTGTGTGAATATAAGACTTTTCAACTGTATCTGCATCATTTGTGTTTTATATATGAAGAAAATTCCCCAGTAAAAGTGATTCTTCTCTGGATGTTTATACAGATTTTGCACAACTTAACACCAAAGACAAACAGCCTGCTGCAGTTTGAGCTGAGTGTGCTCTGCTAAGAACAATAACACCGTGCATTATGGATAAGAAGTTCTTTAGCAGCATAGTAAACACACCTCAGACTGCAGTGGATTAAAGTCGGATAAACTGAATTCACAACGTAAAGTAGGAGCAGGGAAACTCCCGTCCAGGTTTGCACTGTCTTGTTGTTTCAAGGAAGTCGTTTTCATTACCGGGAGAGAGAATTGGTGCTAAAGATTTTGGGTGGAGTCGCTTGTTTCTGTTCGTTCAGCTGCTCGACTGTAAGGACAGATTTGGGACTGCACCCGAGGGATTTTGGGTTGGGTGGAGGGATTTGGGTTGCGGTCTGATTTGTCCTGCGAGTTCACTATCAAAACTTCAGGACAACGTTTGATGAAGATTAAAGGAAAGATAGGAGGTATAGAGTGGGAACAGTAGACTAGAGGGGGAGGAAATCTACAAAATAAGGATAATAATCAGTGTAGTTTTTAGTTCAAAGCAACATTTTGTTTGATGTAATGAACATTGGGAGCCTCTGAGGGCCTTAAATGTGTCCTGCTGTCGCCTTCTCCGAACCCTAACAGAGAGAGTCATCTTTGTTTTGGTGAGTCCGGCTCTCCACGTGTGTAATCCGCTGAGGCCAGTTCACTGTCCCAGACACAGGAATTAGACCAGTGGATTAAACTGGTGAAGAATTAGCTTGATGAGTTTTCTCAGCGTTGAGCAACAGTGGACACAACGGCAACCCCCCCCCCCCCAAAAAAAAAAAAAAAAACTCCCCCAACATGTAAGCTGCTCAAAGTCTGAAGACAGGCTCTCGCTGTCTGAGACACACACACACATACACACACACACACACACACACACACACACACACACACACGCACGTATACACACACATTAACATTCAGAGCTACAGAAATAAGACACACACATGATGCACCAGCACATTTTGAAGCCATATGTCATCAGATGTAATCATTAAATGCAAGAAACTTTTTACAGTACTTAGAGCAGAGGTGTCAAACTCATTTTCATTCGAGGGCCACAGACAGACCAATATGATCTCATGTGGGCCGGATCATTAAAAAGATGGAGGGAAAGAAGGAAGGAAGGAAGGAAGGAAGAAACGGAGGAAGGACAGATGGAAGGAAGGACAGAAGGAAAAAAGGGAG
This sequence comes from Scomber japonicus, assembly GCF_027409825.1. Taxonomy (NCBI): domain Eukaryota; kingdom Metazoa; phylum Chordata; class Actinopteri; order Scombriformes; family Scombridae; genus Scomber; species Scomber japonicus. The sequence continues at coordinate 30,807,666 of NC_070587.1, read as the reverse complement.
GAAGGACAGATGGAAGGAAGGACAGAAGGAAGAAATGGAGGAAGGACAGATGGAAGGAAGGACAGAAGGAAGGAAGGGAGGAAGAAAAGGAGGAAGGAAGGACAGAAGAAAGAAAGGGAGGAAGGACAGAAGGAAGGAAGGAAGGAAGGAACGGAGGAAGGACAGATGGAAGGAAGGGAGGAACGGCAGAAGGAAGAAAGGTAGGAAGGACAGAAGGAAGGAAGGACAGAACGAAGAAAGGGAGGAAGGAAGGACAGATGGAAGGAAGGAAAAGAACACAGGAAGGAAAGTGGGCCGGAACAGGAAAAAAAAAAACCCAATGTCTTGGCCATATAGACGACTGGCATTTTCTTTCATTTCTTTCTTTCTGTGAGGAAAAAACCAACAACACGTGCATGAAGTGTGCAGAAAATGAAAGTAGTGTGTGACATCAGTGTGGTTGATCACTTTTCTGCAGAAATAACTGAATCTAAAATCTGACTTAAAGTGAAACTGACAAACTGTACAACCGTGTCACTAAAGGTTTGCACGTGTAAAAACCGAGTGCAAACTTCACTTCACCTGCATAGAAAACATGCAAGCTGATCTACTACCGCTGCACACTGAGGCTTGCATCTTTAAAAATGTGCATGATAATACGCTCTGTTTATTTAGTACATTCACCTTAATGAATATGCAATATGAGGCGTTTTAACCCCAATGTGCAAAATACAGGGAGGAGAAAAAACTGGAGGTAATTCTGGTGACGGTAACAACGTTTCTAAATAATATTTTTGAAAAGAAAGGTGTTAACCTGCTGTTACTATGGAGACGAGGAGACAGATGCACAATGACAGAATATGTAGTGAACAGGTTTTTTCCACCCGTGGTAATATTTTAGAATTAGTGCAGCAAAGTGGAGCAGAAGGGTCTAAAATTCAAGTTAAAGGCCGTCTACACTGATTTACTAAACATGTGTAAACTCTCCATTATAGCATTTTTTATGGTAATATTCAGGGTTCTTTTTGCTATAACTCAATATATTCGTTAACGCATTTCCACTAGAACCTCTAATTCCATGAGCTCACATTTCATTTTGCACTTATGGTCTTTCTGCTCATCCAAACCCTCATTTAAATACTGCTGTCTGCACCTGCTCTCATTTACACACCTGCAAAAAGCATGCTAACCAGTAAATCAGGCCCTTAAAGTGTTAAAAGCCTTTTTAAAAAAAAAAAAAAAAAAAAAAGCATTGTGATTGTTAGTTTCCACAGTGAAATTCACCCGATAAGACAAAACACAAGTATGTAGAAGCTGCTATTTCAGCACCAAGTTCATGGAAAATTCCTCTCAATTTCCTTCCTTATCCTGATTCATACATAGTCAAGATGCTACATACAAAAAAAAAAAAAAAAGAGAAGTAATCTGATAAGCAGAAAGACTGGAAGCTTTGCTAACTTCTGGTAAGTCACAGGTGTGTGAATATTTTCCCAGTGAGCTCACCTTTAACCCTTTTCCTGGGAAACAACAGATCATGTGGTGTCTTCCATGGAAGTTGGTGGTGCAGCGATTAAAAAAAAAAACCTGTCACGGTTCAGCCACAAAGCATCGGTTACTAAATCTAAATGAGCTTCAGATGTGCATTTACGTATACGGACATTTAAACCGCGATGAGCACCGCGGCCGGCCATGGCTGAGTGCCTGTGGCTGATAATTGCCCGTTGGTTTTGGCCCGTTGGTTTTAGTCATCTTGAATCAGCTGCTGTTACAGTAAAGCTGATGTCAGAGGCAGAGAGAGAGAGAGAGAGAGAGAGAGAGAGAGAGAGAGAGAGAGAGAGAGAGAGAGAGAGAGAGAGAGAGAGAGAGTGATTTCACTTGTATAGCGTAGTTTTAGTTTCTCCATAGTTTTAACCTCCCGGGTCAAATTAACCACGTCTGTTTTGACTGTTCCTTCTTTCCTCCTTTCCTTCCGTCTGTCCTTCTTTCCCTCCCTCCTTCTCTATTTCTTTCCTCCTTTCCTTCCCTCCTTCCTTCCTCCCTCCTTTCCTTCATTCCTCCTTTCCTTTCCTTCTTTCCTCCCTTCTTTCCTTCCCTTCTTACTCACTCCCTCCCTTCCTTCCTTTCCTCCGTCCTTTCCTTCTTTCCACCTTTCCTTCCTTCCTTTCCTTCCTTCTCTCCTTTCCTCCGTCCTTCCTTCCTTTCCTTCCTTCCTCCCTCCCTCATTTCCTTCCTTCTTACTCCCTCCCTTCCTTCCTTTCCTTCCTGAGGACAACAGGAGGGTTAAATCTGCTTTTTCTTTTGGTCTTCCATTATTGGTAAAACAAACACAAGCTGACATAGAAAGCCTTTACAGTCACTTTATTGTAAATATAATGAAAGTAGGATGAGAGCAAAGAGCTGCTGCACTCATCATCTTACTACCAACATCATGGCAAAGCAAAGCAACCCACTGCAAGTAAATGGAGCTCTATTAGCATGTGCTAATTGACTCGACAAATGTTAGCTCACTGTCACTCAGCTGACGCGCCATTTCCTCAGTTTCATCAGTTAACAAACACACACACACACACACACACACTCCATTAAAATGTTTGTCAGTGTGTCACATCCTTTCATTTAATTGACTCTGTTTACTTCATGGGCTTCCTGATATTTACTTGTTTCAGAGAGATGATTCATTTTATGAGAAAGTCTAATCACAAGAACAACTTTAGTTCCCGGCTCATGGATGATGAAGAAGTAACACTTTCCAAAAGTCCATTAAAGCTTTTTAAAACAAACATGATAATGCACATTTTTAAACTGGGCCATGCAGGTTTTATATTTTTCCACTGTGCTCATGCCAGTATGCTGTTACTTTTAAAATGAATGTGTAAAAATCCTTTCCAGTCATGCACATGGTTTTCGAGACTCTCGGCTGCTAACATGATGCCTCTGTCAAAACATCAGAAAGCAAAGTTGCCTTGTTAAAGAGCTGTAAATAAAGTGCTAATGACCTCTCCTCAGCTGACTCTGAGCTTGTATAAATAAGGCAGTTAAGCGAATGCTAACACCGGCCCATCCACTCCCTTTGTTCTTTAGCTCATTAATGCTAATGCTAGCCGTTTGGGGACAACGGCTACGTAAACAACCCGCGGAGGGGAGCATGTTACATTTTCCTACGGCATGTCCCCACTTTGCATGTTTGTGTGTGTGTGTGTGCTGCAGTGTTGTGTTAATGCAGAGATGAGCACACACACACACACACACACACACACAAATAGATACACACACTTTCTGCAGTACTGTTACTAGTCAGTTTTGTAGTTTTAACTCTCAAACACATCCTTAGACTAACTTTAGATCAGGGGTGCCAACCATTGGGCTCGTGGGCCAGAACCAGCCCACTTAGGAGTCCAATCCGGCCCACTGGATAACTTTAAAAAGTGTTAAAATTGCAGGAAGAACTTGAGACAATTCACATTTTTAGCATTATATCTTACCAGTGTACCCCTAGATCAACGGTTTCAAACTCATTTTCATTCAAGGGCCACATATTGCCCAATTTAATCTCATGTGGGCCAGATCATTAAAAAGATGAAAGGAAGGAAGGAAGGAAGGAAGGAAGGAAGGAAGGAAGGAAGGAAGGAAAGAAAGAAAGAAAGAAAGAAAGAAAGAAAGAAAGAAAGAAAGGAAGGAAAGAAAGATGGAAGGAAGGAAAGAAAGATGGAAGGAAGGACAGATAGAAGGAAGGAAGGAAAGAAAGAAAGATGGAAGGGAGGAAAGAAGGAAGGAAGGAAAAAGAAGACAGGAAAGAAGGAAGGAAGAAAAAGAAGACAGGAAAGACGGAAGGAAGGAAAAAAGAAGACAGTAAAGAAGGAAGGAAGAATAAGAAGACAGAAAGGAAGGAAGGAAGGAAGGACAGATGGAAGGAAGGAAGGAAGGAAGGAAGGAAAAGAAGACAGAAAGGAAGGAAGGGAAGATGGAAGGAACGGAGGAATAAGGAAAGTGGGCCGGACTGGACCCCTCAGCGGGCCGGATCTGGCCCACGGGCCGCATGTTTGACACCCCTGACCTAGATGGTTTATTATAGTAAAATTATACTATGTATTATATATTTTAAAGGTTATTAAGCACATTTTTTACCTATTTGGCCAACTTGAGATCACATTGGGCTTTATGTGGGCGGCCTCTAAACTAAAATGAGTTTGACAGCCCTGCTTTACACTGACTACACAACAAGGAGACATCATGTTAACAGTCAATGATATTTTATTGTGTATCAACCGCTCACTCTGCAAATGAGGACATTTAAATTGTCTTTAGTCTGCACTTTCTGCACATTTAAATGTTCCAGAAGCAGTTATTTCTCTAAGGTAAGGATCCATTAACTGTTATGGAAATGATCCCAGAAACATTTTCCTCACTTTTTATCATGCCAGCAGCGCTGCAATGTAACTGCCACTTTCTTTTTCTTTTTTCTTTTTTTTTTTTAATGTTTGTATAAACCGGTTTTTGTCCCAGGTGGTAGGTCTGCATCAGAGTAACTGATCTGTTTTGACCCAAAATGAACAAAACTGAGTTATGAGTGATGCAAATCTATGTGCTTTACAGTGAAGGAGGTTTTGCATGAAGGCTGAAAGATAAAATATACGATGTGATAAAAAAAAAAAAGGTTGTTTCCCGAGAACACTGAAAGGAAAAAAAAACAACTTTACATCCACTCAGTTTGGTGTTTGATTTATATCTCAAACGGTTTCCAATGCAAATCAAATTGTTTCCAAGTAATTGGAAGAAACATGACATAACTGTTCATGTTTATTGATTCAGCTGCAGCAGCTCCCTTCCTTTCCTCCATCCAACCTTCTTTTCCTTCTTTCCTTTCCTCCCTCCTTTCCTTCCTTCTTACTCCCTCCCTGCCTTCCTTCATTTCCTTCCTTCCTCCCTTCCTTCTTTCGAGTGGATACTGAGAAAAAAAAGAAAACTATGAACAGTATGTAAGTGTTATGTAAGTGTAAGTGTCACTCATCTTTAGCATTGTTATCTTCTCCTTTATCAGCGAACTCAACCAGCAACAGACAGTAAAGAGGTCAAAGGTCAAAGTCACAGTGCAATGACAGTAGAGCAACTTAACAAAGGTATTAACAGCAGCTTTTTTTTTTTTTCACAACGACGGGCGACCTCTAATGATGATGGACGCCGCTGTTGTTGGAGAATGGCAGCATTGTTCCAGGTGACATTCCTGCCAGTCATTCTGGGGGGCTGTGTTTGCCAGCCCTCCTCTCTCCATAACAAAGAGCCCGGGTCACCTGACGCCCCCCCCATCTTCACCCGCTTCACTCAGCAGCCTCCCAGCTAAAGTAAACAAACTGTTAATTCAGGATAATTCACCATAACCTATAGCCCCGGCTGTATAAATTCCTCACCTCTGCCCCCCCCCATCATTCTTCTCACCCACCCTCTTCCCCCCCCCCCTTTTCATTTATTGACTACTGTAATTTAACATTTTCAGGGTTTTTTTAGATGGTTGTGACTTACTCAGGGCTAAAAACTTTATTATTTATTGTCGCGTTCAATTCAATACCTGCTTCCTGTTTTTATTGCTCCTATTTTGTTTTGTTTATATATATATCTGTTCTTATCCCAATTTTTACCTTTATTTTATTTTTGTGTTTTATTTATATTTATATTATATATATATATATATATTTATTTATTTATTTATTTTTCCTAATAAATAATGTTTAAATGTTGAATGTGTTTCCAGCTTTTGTAAATAAACTTGCCTCCCTTATATCCATTCTTCTTTCCCTCCCTCCCTTTTCATTTATTAACTACTGTAATTTAATGTTTTCTGTTTTTTTTAGATTGGCTAAAAACTTTATTATTTATTGTCGCGTTCTCTTAAATTCAATACATACTTGCTTGTTTTTTATTGCTCCTATTTTGTTTTATTTTTTTATTTTTTAAAAAAATCAGACATTCCTTTAGATGTTAAATCAGTTTTACATGAATTTAACAAGAACTTTATGATCTCAGAACATTTTGGGAGAAGGTTATGTTGCACAGAAATGAGTACAGTATCTTTAAATGTTTGTGGATTGATTTTAAATAGAAATGAACCATGAGAGTTTTGGAGTGCAACATCCTTAGAAAGCTGGGTTACCTGAAATGTTGTGGTCTGGTGATATCAGAAAGATTTGTCCCACTTCCTGTGCTTACTGGAACGTTTTGGGGATGTTTGTGGATGGTGGCGAAGGCGGCTAGTGCTCCTCTGCAGCAGTTTTTAATCATAATAATAAATAATGCATTTTCAGTGTGGTTGAGTTGGCCCAGTGCATATATCAACAAAAATGACATTTAAGACCAAAGTATGAGTTTGGAGGAATTTGGTGTTGAGCTATGGCAACAAGCTATGACTAAGCTTATTTTGTTTTTCTCATGCAGCTCTATGAAATTAAAGGGTTGCTGCTGCCGATGTTGTTGATCGACATGTTGTGAACGCACCATGACAACTGTTACAAATCATATTCTGTATTTCACTTCATTTCTCATGTGACCAATATTTTCCCCCTCTGATGATGAACAATGCCATGTCATACATTTCACAACGTTTGAGGCTTTTTTCATGAAAAACAAAAAAAAAAACTTTCATTGTTATTTTCACCAACGTTACAAAAACAAACAGTGAAGAGTTTAAAAGTTCGTTTTGACTTGTTGCATCAAGTGTGTGCTGCGATTTTAAAGGCGTGTTTTGCCTCCATTTTTACATTTTTATTAATTACTAATACAGCTTTTATTTTGAAATTTACATCCAATATTTATACTTACATTTAGTTTAATTAAATCTTTTATTATTTGCTGTTTAAGTGACTTCACATCTAGACCAACTTATTTTGTTTTTATGTGTTTTAAGTGTTTTTACTGTGACAGTTTAAGAGTGATGGTGAAAAGTCAAATGAAAAGAAAAGGGGTTTTTTTTTAGAGGGAGGAGAAGCTCATCATCCCTCTTCTTCTTCTTTTACTCCTCCTCATGCTGCGGTGAATGGGATCATTCATCCTCTTATCAGGTGAGTCCTCACCCCCTCTCCCCCTCTGACTCCTCCCCCCTTTTACCTCTCCCTCTCTCCTGGCCTTTGTCCTCTCCGACAATGGGGCGATCAGGGGTGAGGGCGGGGGTACAAAGGGGTGAAGGGGCAGTAAAAGAAGAAAAAAAAAGAAAAAGAAAGAAAGGTGGTGTTGATCCCTCGTTTCTTTACGGAGAGGTGGTTCAGGTAAATAGGGGCTCTTTGTTGCTGCTTTGGTAGCACGATGAATGTGTGTGTGTGTGTGTGTATGTGTGTGTGTGTGTGTGTGTGTGTGTGAGAGAGAGAGAGAGACCCCTGAACTCACCCCAAGCCCACCCATCCATGTCCCTCATGTGGAAAAAAGGCCTAAAAAGTTTCTCACAGCAGTTCTTAAGAAGTTTTAATGCAAAAAACCTCCAAAACAATTATTTCTGTAGGTTTTGATGCAACATTATTATTAAAAGCTCAATAAAGCTGAAATAAGGGATAATAAAAAATAGAGACCAAATAAATAAAATAACACATAAAAAACAATGAAGTCATAGACATTTCTAAAATTAAGTCAAAATAAAATCAAATCTGTATAAATATGGTGAATCAATAATATTTCTAAATATGAGGGATGATGTAATCTTTTCTTTTTTCTTCTTTGTAATACTACAGAAATAATTATTAGAAAATATACACAATTATAGAACTATGACATTTTCTTATGTCCTGCCTTTATATTAAGTACATTTCAAACAATAACACTTCTTCTTTCATCCTTTTAAAAACATCCAATACATTACAGCTTATTTGTAAATTGCTGTGCATGATCACTACTGACAATCACTTTTAATTTATATTGATATATATAATGTTGTGTTTGCAGCTTTACTTAAAAAATAAGAGCTCTGTCTGGATTTAAGGAAAGTTGTTGTTCCCTTCACTTCCTGTCATCTCTCTAATGTAGCCTGTCTAATAAAATGGCATCAAATATCACAAAATGCATCTTTTACTGTATATCATGCTTAAAACTGATGTTCAGCATATAACCAGTTAATGTAAATGATGTTGCAGGGGTCATGGTGTTATGGTTTTCAGCTCTAAATAGCATCTGCGGCTCTTTCTGTCAGGCTCCTTATAAGGCACCAACCATCTCCATCAATCAGCTGGTATAGAGCAGGCTGAATGTAGTGAAGAGGTTAAACCCTGGCCAAAAAAAACATTTAGAGCAGAGGTGTCAAACTCATTTTCATTCAAGGGCAACACAGACCAATTTGATCTCATGTGGGCCGGATTATTAAAAAGATGGAGGGAAAGAAGGAAGAAAGGAAGGAAATAAGAAGGGAAGGAAGGAAGGGCAGGCAAAAGGAAGGAGGGAAGAAACGTAGGAAGGACAGATGGAAGGAAAGAAGAAAGGAAGAAAGGGAGGAAGGACAGATGGAAGGAAGGAAGGACAGAAGGAAGAAAGGGAGGAAGGACAGATGGAAGGAAGGAAGGGAGGAAGGACAGATGGAAGAAAGGGAGGAAGGACAGATGAAAGGAAGGAAAGAATGAAGAAAGGAAAATAGGAAGGTAGGAAGGACGGATGGAAGGAAGGAAAAGAACACAGGAAGGAAAGTGGGCCAGAGTGCACGCCTCGGCGGGCCGGTTCTGGCCCACGGGCCACATGTTTGACACCCCTGATTTAGACCATCTTACATTAGACAAAATAAACTAAAACTGTACATTCGATTGGGGGTAAAGATGAGATGAGGACACTTCTTCTCCATTTTCCCTTTTCCCTTTTTTTTTTTTTCACTCACACACTTGTCCCTCCAGCGGTCCAGCCTGAGGTTAGCTCAGCGGTGACCCGAGGAGGCACGGACCTGTCAGCACCACGCTGAGAAGAGCTCTGACTACTGGGCGAAGAGAGTCACCTGCATCCCCCCAACCCCCCCCCCCCCCCCCCCCCCCCTCGAGACGAGATCAGAGAGCAGAGAGTGGAAGGTGAGGACAGATGGCTGCTTTTCTCCCACACTAAACGCTAACCCTCAAATGCAACATTGGTAACTCTAAAGTTGGGATTTAAATTTACATGTTTGCTTCAATCTGGATCGATTGAGGCTTGAATGCAACAGAAAAAAGGAAAGAAGAAACAAACAGGGAAGAGGTCAAAGGTCACGGTGTCCCTTGAGCTTTCTGAAACAGTTGTGGGAAAACCTACTGTTGCATAAAAGTGGCAAACTACTAGATATTAACATTTATACAGCAGATATATTATATATTATTATTATTAGAATTATAATGTTTTAACAATTATCTTAAAAAGCAAAAGTTAAAAAAGAGTAAATCAGGTTATGTGGCAGCAAGAAAGAGAGACTGTGTGTGTGTGTGTGTGTGTGTGTGTGTGTGTGTGTGTGTGTGTGTGTGTGTTTGTCTGTGTGTGTGTCTGTGTGTGTGTAAAAGCTCTGAAAGGGAAAGGCTCCATTAAAGCTCACCTGTTCTGACCCCTGCAGGTATGCTGCTACCTTCCTTTCATTCATTCATTCTTTCATTCACTCGCTCCTCCCTTCCTCCCTCCATCAGCGGCCCGGGGGCAGCGCTTTGAACTCACAACTGCACCTCTGTGTGTGTTTGTGTGTGTGTGTGTGTGTGTGTGTGTGTGTTTGAAATAGTTAGAATCAAAAAGATGTGTGTGAGAGAGACAGATATTAACCAAAAACAGTATGATTTTTACACTTAATATTGTTTGTGTGATGAATAGAGATTGTATGTGTGTGTGTGTGTGTGTGTGTGTGTGTGTGTGTGTGTGTGTATGCACGTCAGCTAAGATTTAAACTAGCATTATGTTTTGCCTAAGGTGTTGCCCAACCATTGTTCCCAGTTAATGAATCTGGCGTGGAGCTTAGTGTGTGTGTGTGTGTGTGTGTGTGTGTGTGTCTGTGTGTGTTGAGTGAAGGTAACATCCCTGCTAGCTACACAGATCTTATCTCAGCCTTTTGTCAAAGCAGCTAATAGGTGTGTATGTGTATTTACAGGCTGTGTCCACTCTAAGGCAGATTATATATATTTTATTTCCACATGGGGACGACATCATCACACCACACCCACACGCACACACGCGCACACACACACACACACACACACACACACACACACACACACACACACTCAAACTCTGGAGACACGACTGGATGCCCCTAAACACTTTGAGACAGTTGACTGGCAACAATTAATCATACTTTAATTTGATTTCTTCATGAAACAGAAGCTCAAACAAAACCTTCCCGTGCTGTTAGATTAAATCTCTATCAGACTACAAAGATTTGAAACAAACTTTTTTTTGGTCACTACAACCCTACGTAACAAATGAAAGTGTGTGGTCCCTCCATGTTTGATTGAGTGAGAATTAAACCTCCCGGAAGACGCCATTAAAGCCAAAATAAGGGCATGAGAGGTCACACCTGTCCATCCTAAATGGATCCATCCTTCCCATCAAGCCCACACACACACACACACACACACACACACACACACACACACACACACACACACACACACACACACACACACACACACACACACACACAAGAACAGGTTGAATGGAGGAGTCTTCTACTTCTGTCTTCATGAGGACCAGTAGGTGTGTGTGTGTGTGTGTGTGTGTGTGTGTGCTCAGGGCTGAGGTGTGCCATTTCTCTATTCTTATGTTAACATGGATTACTGCTGTGTCTTCCCTGCTGACGGTCCATTGTAGGACTCAACCTGCTCAGTTGGGGTTGTGTCTACACCGCCCAGCAGGAGTGACTGCGAGTGTGTGTGTGTGTGTGTGTTACCATCAGACACTGATGCTGCTGACAAAAAAAGTGTGTGTGTCTACGTCTATTTCTTTTTTAAGCTGCCTTGCCTTGCCTTTCTATGCCTGTGAGAAAGAAAGAAAGAAAGTAAGAAAAAAAAGAAAGAAAGAAAGAAAATTTCTTAAACTCTGGTGGGTGAATGAGTGATGAGAAATTGAGGAAGAGAGAAAATGAACTTTCTATGCCTATGAGTGAAAGAAAAAGAAAGAAAGAAAGAAAGAAAGAAAAAAGAAAGAAAGAAAGAAAGAAAGAGAGTATTTGCTCAAATCTATGGAATAAACAGGAAAAGTGAATGAATGAAAAGTGAAGAAAAGGAGTGAAAAGTAATAGAGCTGGTTGATCAATGTGAACAAATGAATATGATAAAAAACAATAAAGAAAAATACATTGATTCAGCAGATTTAGAAAATAAATGAGATGTAGAAGAAGAAATACTGACATAGAGAGAAGAAGACTGAGGGGATTTATATATTCATCTTATATTTATATTTTATATATATTTTACAAAGCAGTGAGAGTGACAGTATGACCTAATAAATATTGAATCATCTAAAAATTAAGCTTTTTTGGGGAACGATAATGTGGAAGAAAAGTTAAGAGGAAGACTCCAACTCTCTCTGTAATCAACATGATCAAGTATTGAAATCCTAAAACTGTGATTTCGTATTTATGAGCTAATATTTAATGCTTCATCCTTCAGTCTGATGCTCGTTGTAGTCGTTTATCAACCTAAAGAGGAGGAAGACGAAGAACTGTAACTTAACTGAGAGGATGAATGACATCATGAGAGAGAGAGAGAGAGAGATAGAGATAGAGAGCGAGATAGAGAGTGAGAGCGAGAGAGAGAGAGAGAAGGGGAGAGAGAGAGTGAGAGAGAGAGAGCGCGAGAGAGATAGAGACGGAGAGAGAGAGAGAGAGAGGATAGAGAGACATAGAGATAGAGATAGACAGATACAGAGACAGAGAGAGAGAGAGAGAGAGAGAGAGAGAGAGAAGGGGAGAGAGAGAGCGAGAGAGAGAGAGCGAGAGAGAGAGAGCGTGAGAGATAGAGACGGAGAGCGAGAGAGATAGAGATAGAGACAAAGAGAGAGAGAGAGAGAGAGAGAGACATAGAGATAGAGATAGACAGAGACAGAGAGAGAGAGAGAGAGAGAGACAGAGAGAGACAGAGAGAGAGAGAGAGAGAGAGAGAGAGAGAGAGAGAGAGAGAGAGAGAGAGAGAGAGAGAGAGAGAGAGAGATCTCAGTGTTTTATGAGTGTGTGTCTCTGTTGTGTTTACATGTTAAAAGCTCTTTAATAAGAAGCTGCGGGGGAAGCGAGCAGACAGGAACCTTTCATCTCAACCTGTCCTGTCACACCCAGGCTCGGGAGGGAGGGGAGGACTTTATTTATGGCTGCACGCAGGTTTGCTTCTTTGTATGGAGCACTTACACAGTCGTCTGAGTCAGACTACAGGCTCCAGTGGAGGAGGAGGAGGAGGAAGAGGAAGAGGGAATAGAAAGAAGAAGAAGAGGAGGAGGGCCTGTATGTAATCTATTACAGATTACAGATCACCTGCTCTGTAATCTACATGAGCGATAGAAAACGCATCCAGTCATTCATTTGTTCAATTATTCAGTCATTTCATTATACAATCATGCATTCATTCATTGTGCTATCTGCTAACTCACTTGCATCCTCATTTATTCATGTGTTCACTCTCCTCTATTAACACAAAACTAACCAAGTAATGCTTTCTTTAAATCTAATTATCAGGAAGAGCAAGAGGAGGAGGAGGAGGAGAAAGAAGAGGAATAGAAAGAAGAAGAAGAGGAGGAGGAGGAGGAGGAGGAGGAGGGCTGTATGTAATCTATTACAGATTACAGATTACCTGCTCTGTAATCTACATGAGCATCCAGTCATACACATGTGTGATTCATTCATTTATTCTTATTCTCACTCACCTTTTCAGCCATTCACTCATTTATTTATCCATTCATTCATTCATTCATTCATTCATTCTTTTGTGCTATCTACTAACTCACTGCAACCTAATTTACTCATGTGTTCACTCTCCTTTATTAACTCACAATTAACCAAGTAATGCTTCCTTTAAATCTAATCTTGTCTACCTATCATCATATAATAACCCTTCACCAGGCAGCGTGCACCAGGAGATACACACTCTTTAACACTGTTAGGAGCCTGATTGGTTAAGGTGTGTCGTTCATTAGTATGTGCCCTTTCATCCATAGAACTGGATTGATACGTAGAAATGAAGCTTGTTGTAAGTCTATACTTTGATATAAACGGTAAAATCAGTTTAGAAACTAGTATTAATGACTAGGGAAGGAAATAATGTACCACTTCTCATTCAATTGTTTACCATTATGACCATTGTTATATTTATTAATAATCCTGGTGGAGATACAACTTGTGAAATCCCAAGTATATTAATATATATATATATATATATATATATATATATATATATATATATATGTATATATATATATATATATATATATATATGTATATATATATATATATATATATATATGGAAATGTTTTATTTAGGTGCAAATGAGATAACTAGTAGCATCAAATCATTTTTAATTCCTGACTTTAATTGACTCACACACATTTCTTTATTGAGAGTCAATGTGAATGAAAAATGTAATATTTAAAACTGTATGTCAGTAATAGTAATTATAATTAAATCCTACTAACACTGATTAAAGAGGTTATAAAGCTCTAATTACACAGTTTAAATGTAAGGAAATGTGTTTTATTAATTGTTTAATTCCCTGCCAACACACACAGCATGTGAGCCAGCAGATGCCCAAAAAAACACAATTGTTTTAAACAGTAATCTGACAGGTTCCACTTGTAGTAATCAGATTACTTTAATCTCATTACAGGTGATGAGTCAAAGCGTAGCTCCATGCGGCTGGCAGACAGGCAGACGGGCCGACCTGACGGTTGAAGCTCTCAGGTCGTAAATCGCTGTGGTAAGTGGAGGTTGCTCTGTGATGTGAACTTGTTTTGCAGAACGGTCACACACACACACACACACACACACACACACACACACACACACGCAGGGAGGCAGGCAGCGACAGAAACACTTCTATAATCTTATAATTCCTCTTTCTTTCACTTGTTTTCCAAAACTGTGTGGAAATAAGAGTGATATGGAAACACTGACACATCAGACCTATGAAGAGGTTTGTTTAAGTAAAATCTCCCAATATTCATACTGGAGACGAAAAAGGTCAGTGGATTCACACACATTCACATTCACATTCACACACGCACACACACACACACACACACACACACACACACACACACAGGCACAAAATTGGACTTCCTACATGTCCAGATCTAAACTCAGATTAGAGGAACCTGATTTTCTCGGCTAGATTCCTCATGGAGAATGCTGCTGATTTCCCGTCATGAGTGCGGGAAACTGTTTTTTTTTTCACTCTTTTTCTTAGAAAGTGTCATTGTGACATCAGAGCAGCAGGATACAAGATAATCATACAGATTCAGCCTAATGGACAAGATCATTTCATTCAAAGAGAGCCTAAAACTGTATGTAAGGTAACTTTTTTCCAATGCGTATCCCTCAATTCTTATTATCTTAAGTTTTGAGGCCTTGCTTAAGGGGCGTTGAGCATGGAGACGGTGCATATTGTAAATTTAAGACTCATTATTTTTCAGGTTTTTCTGAATTATATAACAAATAATTCTAAAATGATCAATATTACAAAAAATCTGTGTACACGTCTAGTTTAACCCTCCTGCTGTCCACGAGTCGAGGAAGGAAGGATGGATGGAAGGAAGGAAAGGAAGGAAGGAGGGAAGGAAGGAAAGGAGGAAGGGAGGAAAGGAAAGGAAGGAGGGAGGAAGGAAGGAAAGGAGGGAGGAAGGGAGGAAGAAGGAATGAAAGGAGGAAGGAAGGAAAGGAGGAAGGAAGGCAGGAGGAAGGAAGGAAGGACAGGAGAGAGGAAAGAAGGAAACAAGGGAGGAAGGAAGGAACAGTCAAAACAGACGGGGTCAATTTGACCTGGGAGGACGACAGGAGGGTTATTAATGCTTTTTGTTTCTGCTCCATTTTTCTCTTCAGCCTTTATTAAATGTAACACGTCAAGGAAAAAAAGCTCTTTAAAAATGAAATCTTGGTGTTTTCTGGTTTTAACTTATTTTGTTCACACACTGAGTCACAGTTTCTGAGCCGTCACACAGAAGCTGCGGTGGAAACATTTAAGAGCATGATTTATCATTTCCCCTGTGGCCATCTGAACGTGATCGATCAGCTGATAAAGCTTCACACAGTCGAGTCAGTCAGGCTACAAAACATCCACATCGCCACTTCCTGATTCACTTCACATAACTGAAATTTAATAAACAACAGCCCAAAGCTTTCAGTCAGATAGGATAAAATCATCACACACAAGCACACACTCTTTTAATCCATGCTGCTCGTCTGTCTGAGTTTAACTGAAAACGTTCCCACGACAAACACAGAAGTTGCATCAGGTTTTACCTCAGTGTAGGATTCTGAGGTTAAATGTGATCTTTTGTCAGATGATGTTCCTCCTGCTGTGACCACAAAGAGCTGATTTCTCACTCAGCGTTACCAAACTCCAAAACACAAGTTTGTTCTTTATAAAGTCAATTTTCTGACACAGGATATACGTAAAGGATTATTATCATGAAGTCCTAAATCAAACCGTTGTTGTTGTTTTATCCCATTTTCTACTTACAGTGTGATGCATCAAATCTATCTTAACCCTCCTGTTGTCCTCCAGTCAAGGGAGGGAGGGAGGGAGAAAGGAAGGAAGGAAGGAAGGAAGGAGGGAGGGAGGGAGGGAGGAAAGAAGGAAGGAAGGACAGAGGGAAGAAGGAAGGGAGGACACTCTCTCTCAAACTGTATTTATATAACTTGATGCAACCCTCTGTAGCTACCTTTTCAATAACTAGCCCATCATTCTTTAACTGACAGCAGTGTCATGGAAACATGCATGAAGTGTAAGTGCAGCCATATTTTCTCCTTTTTGTCCTCTGACACTTTCTCGTTGTGTTCTGATCCGAGGCCGACAGAGTGACAAGCCGTCGGCTAACTTTCCCCTCTGAGGCGAGACTAACTCTGAACTCCTCACCTGGCTGTGGTGGAAGCGCACACACACACACACACACACACACACACACACCTGCTCTGAACCATCACACACACACGCAGCCAAACACTCCCCAAGGCCAAACCTGCTGTAAATCTGCCCTGACACACCACAGTATGCCACACACACACACACACACACACACACACACACACATGCTGGCAGCAGCATGTCTGAACAAAGGAGAAACTGTAGAAGAGTTAAGAGTTGTATTTCTGTCTCTCTGTTCATGCAGATCCAGTTTTTTTTTTTTTATATTTATGTGTATTTACAGTCTGCTGTAGCATCATATCAATATCTTAAACATAGTCTGAGACAGCTCTGTGCCTTTAAAGAGTTTCTGTACATTCTTACAAAGTACAATGAGTTGAATATGAATATAAATCTCTCTGGTTGCATCACTGTTATTTTTTTATTTTGTATGTATATATATATATATATATATATATATATATATATATATATATATATATATATATATATCCTTAAAAGCTCAAAGAGTACATTTGACTATGATGCCATGTTTAAAGTGACTGAGATTGTCTGTAAATGTCCTCTGATGTTTGACATGTTAATGCTTCTACACCCACCATGAGTGTTGTGTTGTTTCACTCTTGCAGATCTCCTGCAGACTGTTACTAGAAGGTGATGCATGCTAAACGCTCCTCATATGTGCACAGTGAAGGTGTCAGCACGTGCTCGTCGGAGGGCCGCACATCTCCATCTTCCTTACACACCTGTCAGACATTAATTGGGGGGGGGGGGGGGGCTTTGTCTGACACATTTCTGGAACTTTTTCTGAACAGATCGTCATGCAGCATTTTGGTTGGTGCAAAGGTTAGAAAGTCGGCCTCTAAATTACCAACATGATGTATTTGATGAAAAGACTGTACTCCACTGTTGATGTCTTGTCTGCTACTGCCTATGTACTGTAACCTGCCGTTTTAATTTGACACCCCCCCCCCCCTTTTTTATTATTATTTTAATTCATTATTTTTTATTATTTTTCAATTTATTTGTTTATTTTTTAATTAATTAATTAACTTGTTTTTAATTTACTGTACTTAACTCCTTAAAACTCTTATAATTATCCGCCTTTTAAAAGAAAAAAATTAAATTTATTTTTTATTTTATTTCACTCATTTGTTTATCATTATTATTATTATTTTTTATTTATCTATTTATTTATTAATTTTTTTAACATATTTTGTTTTTTTAATTTGTTTGCTTTTTGTGGGAGAAGTGATAGATTAGTTGGGGAGGGATGGGGAGGGATGGGGAGGGTGAAGACTGGCAGGGGTTGGTTTGAGAGGGAGGCTTTGACAATCTGTATTTCTCCTGTCACAAATATTACGTAATGTCAATGTATCTGGAAAAAGTCAATAAAGATACTGTTCAAAAAAAAAAGAAAAAAGAAAGAAAGTCGGCCTCAACACATACAAACTACTTCTCTTCCAGCGTACTCTGACGGTTTCTCCCCGTGCTACGCTGCATCATCATCACGAAGAAGAGATGATGAGTTGTTTGAAGGAAATTTGTCACATTAACCGTGATCTCACAACGGTCTTTCCCTCTGGACTTTTAATCTTCAGGGTTTTAAAGTGAGAGTCTCTTTCACTTTCTTAAATAACACATTAACACACAAGCACACACACAAACTCTTCCCAAACTGTTATGTGTGTGTTAAATGGGTGGGTGGGTGTGTGGGTGGGTGGGCTTGTGGCATCGTTACAGTCTCTCTCTAAACGTGTTGTGATTGACAGCTGACCTCCCCTGCAGTGTTTTTACTCTTCCTCTGTGGTCTCCATCACCTTCAAGAGCTTCCAAAACCATTTAATACTCTAGTCATGAGGCATTGTTATTATTTACCAGTTTGATGAAATTCTCCTCTTCCTTTTGAATGCAGAGGAAGCTCACGCCTCATCACCATCTGCTGCACTTTGACTGTGTACATTTATTCATCTTTAACCCTCCTGTTGTCCTCGAGTCAAGGAAGGAAGGCAGGGAGGAAGAAGAAAGGAAAGGAGGAAGGAAGGAAGGAAGGGAGGAAGAAGGAAGGAAAGGAGGAAAGGAAAGAAGGAACGAAAGGAGGGAGGGAGGGAGGAAGGAGAGGAAGGAAGGAAGGAAGGAAAGGAGGGAGGGAGGGAGGAAGAAGGGAGGAAAGGAAAGAAGGAAGGAAAGGAGGGAGGAAGGGAGGAAGAAGGAAGGAAAGGAGGAAGGACGGAAGGAAGAAGGGAGGAAGGAAGACGGAAGGAAAGGAGGGAGGAAGGGAAGAAAGGAGGGTGGGAGGAAGGAAGGGAGGAAGACAGAAGGAAAGTAGGAATGAAGGGAGGAAGAAGGAAGGAAAGGAGGAAAGGAAAGGAAGGAAAGGAGGGAGGGAGGGAGGAAGGAAGGAAGGGAAGGAAGGAAGGAAGAGAGGAAAGGAAAGAAGGAAAGGAGGGAGGAAAGGAGGAAGAAGGAAGGAAAGGAGGGAAGAAGAAGGAAGGAAAGAAGGAAGGAAGGGAGGAAAAAACAGTCAAAACAGACGGGGTCAATTTGACCTGTGAGGACGACACAAAGGTTAACTAATAGTTATGTAGAAGTACATTAACTGGAAACCCATCAAACTATCTGTCAGTAGTTTGTGTCCTGAATTCCTGACCTGTAAAAAAAACAGTGGTACGGCAGTTGCTGCAGGAAAATGTCAAACTCTGTTATGTCCCATCAGAGCAGCCACACACACACACACACACACACACACACACACACACACTGATGAGACGACTACGACTACGACACGTTGCTACAAAAGGAGCCTGCTGTCTCCGGCTGGGTGGCCTGATGGTTACACCGAGGGTCCCATGACAGAGAGGTGACAGTCTGATCACAGCAGGTCGTCGTCAAACTGAACACACTATATAGTAGCTATGTGTTGATGTGGAGCAGAGCGCCATCTAAGGGGGTCTAAGGGTTGCAAAATTCCGGGAATTTTCAAACTTGGAAACTTTACATGGGAATTAACGGGAATTAACGGGAATTTACTAAACTGAAGGTATTTTCCTATTAGGAAACTTAAATATAGTTGTGTAAAATAATATTTGAGCATAATCCTGACTAAAACAACCAGATATCATGCAGTACAGTTGAATATCTATGCTATCACATGCTCACATAGCACAGATTACTGCAGGGCTACTGAGACCACACCCCCTACATGCACTGTGCATTTTTTATGTGCATGTTGATTGGGACTTTTTTGGAGAGATTTATTTAACATTTTGAATGGGACTGTGTGTGTGTGGGGGGGGGGGTCCTACTGGGGACACACACTACACCTCTGGACATCACACACTTTTTAAAACTGAAACCATGAAGAGAGCAAAAATCCAACAAGGAAACAATGAAACTAGTGTTAGCTTGGACCTCTGATTAAAATGCCATTCACTTTATGACTGGCTATAGATATATGTAAAAAAAATTCCAGCCAGTGTTATCGGTGTGTGTGTGTGTGTCATAATTACAGCACTCACTAATTGACTCAGTGGCCACAGTGACACAGTTGACATCCAACATCCTTTGATTCTTCGAAAACACACACAAAAGATTTCTCAGAATCAAAAGGAGAAAGCAAACTGATGTCTTATCATGATTGAGTTAGATAGCATTAAAAGAAACCCTTAACATGGTGAGAGTGAGGAAAATACACAGTCAGCCAATGGTAAAGCTTCAAATTGTGGATTTCAAATTCACTTAATCTCTGGTCTGCGATGATTCAAACATGTAGGGTATCCATAGCAACCAGCACAGCAACGATAGAAAGACCTCTCAACTAAACATCGTATTAAGTCACGGAATGAAAATTATTAAAGCAAAATTTCTCACATTTTAATGCTGCAATCATCTTAAAATGTTTAAACATTTCCCACTGAGAATAAAATAAATGGCAGCCATGTTTTTCACAGGAAGAACCTGAGACAGTCACATGACAGCATGTCTGATAAAAGGCCCTTTGTGCTCACTGGAATAAACAGGTGATAACCTCCTGAACCTACTAGTAGGTTTAGTAGGACCTTAACTGGCACAGGTGCATAATGATAACACCCACACAGACTGATAACAGTAAAATGGGGTGAGCTCCGAGATGATCTGCATAACAACACGTATGACATGATTAATGAGTGAGGGGAGATCAAAACTAAAACACATGTAGTAATCTCACCTTAATGCATGTGTTTTAGTACATTACGTTTTTTTCTTTTTTACTACAGCTACTTCTGTGTAAAAGTTAAAGACCCCGAAGATATTTGTGCCTTCTTTAACCTTCGTTTCGTCCTCCCGGGTCAAATTGACCCCGTCCTTCTTTCCTTCCTCCATCCCCCTTTCTTCCTTCCTCCCTTCCTCATTTTTCTCTGTCCTTCTTTCCTTCCTTCCTCACTTCCTCTTTTCCTTTCTTCCTTCCCTCCTCCCCTCTTCCTTCCTCTTTCTCTCTTTCTTTCCTACCCCTACGTTCCTCCCTTCCTTTTTTTCTCTGTCCTTCTTTCCTTCCTTCCTCACTTCCTCTTTCTTCCTCCCTCCCTCCCTCCTTTCCTTCCTTCTTCCTTCCTTCCCTGCTCCCTTCTTTCCTCCCTCCTGTCCTTCCTTCCTATCCTCCTTTCCTTCCTTCTTCCATCCTTCCTTCCTTCCTTCTTCCTCCCTCCCTCCCTCCCTTCCTTGACTCGAGGACAACAGGAGGGTTAAAGCTTTCATAATCTTCTCGTTTTCTCTGCACAATCATTTAACCCTGCACTACTGTTTTTTGTTTTTTTTTCAAACTGGATCGCTGCCCCGGCTACAGCCAAATGTCACGGCGATAATCGGCCTTGAGAGTCATTCAGCATGTCGTCAGCCTTAAAGGTCTGGAGTGTAAATCTTCAGTCGGTCGTTCTCTCTTGTCCACGCAGCCGACAACTGTGCTTCGATCTGACGGAGAGCTGAGCCTGTGCTGACATTCCTCACATTGTAGAGATGGAAAAGGTATATAGCCTACTGTCTAAACACACACACACACACACACACACACACACCGGGCCGTCTCTTCGTCTTGCTGTTCCACCTGGGGTCCTCTGCAGCCTGGAGGGCTTAAGAAGCTGAAACACACACCCCCACTTTAAAATAACCACCGTCTTGACCCTGTATTGGCACTGCCGTCTGTGTTATGATAAGGCGTGTGTCTAAGATGTACCGACTCACACACACACTCACACACACGCTCCCCTCTAATCCCCCCCACACGGCTCGGAGCAGCAGCCTGAATAAGCAGAGTGCGGAGGGCCGAACATTCAACCAGCGGCTGCAGGAATGTCAGTATGTCAAATACAGAGACACACACACACACACACACACGCACACACACACAGCAACCTGAACCCAGCAGCATTGTCCTGTTATACTGACGAGATACTGACAGCTGCCGTGAGAAGAAGGGAAAGAAAAGAGAGAGGAGAGGAGAGGGGAAAGGATACTGATTCTGAGTAAATTTAGGAAATGAACTGAAAAAGAAAGAAGACATTTATAGACACGAGAAAAAAAACTCAAATTACAGTATAACAATAACAAAGAAAGTTAACTTACTTTAATTGTACCAGAAGAAAAGAAGTTTAGTGGCTTCTAGATGCTGTGAAAGTGTAAAGAATAAAACACATACTGATATACTTTACTGAATCAAATGGATCAAATTCTAAATATTTCTGCAATACAAAGTCATTTCACCTCACAGCCCACCACCGCTTTGTCCTGGGGGCTTGCAGTGAGCTGTGTGCAGCAGGTGGATAACATCTTCCACATTTGTGTTTGACAAAACAAGAAAGTGCACAGAGTCTAGGAAGCAGCTAAAAACAACACATTAATCAGCAGCAGCTCCACCACACTACACTGATCTGAAAACAGCCAGGGAGGGAGCTCAACTACATGTAACGTGAGGGTTCGATAGGTGAGGAGAAAACAGTAGGATGGAGACAGATGACTTTTAGGCAGAACTTTACTGCAGCTCCCGGTATGAGAATTCAACAACAACCCCACTTCCTTGTCTCTCACTCCCAGGTGACTAACCCCACCAATCACAGGCCAGGAATGACTTAGGGGCCATCCACACGGAGACGCTTTTTGGTTTAAACGAATACCAAACGAATCCTGTAAACGCATTGCCTGAAAACCAAGCTTTCTGAAACCTGGTCCCAGGGTGAAAACGAAGCTTTCTGAAACCTGTTCCCAGGGTGAAAACATTGGCAAACGCAGCCCTTGAGTGTTCGTTTGGATGGTGAAGACGCATACCTGCGTTTCGATGATGTCATCGCCACACCCCTCGAGTTTAGCCTTCCACCTCTTATATCCCTCTTATAGCTTCTTCCTCTCCGTTTTTGGTGAATTTCTGAAACTGAAACAGCGCTGCCTATAGGCTGGAATATGAAGTAGCGTGTTGAGTCGTGTTGAGATGGATCCTTTTGTACGCAAATATTGTTGAAACGATGCCAGGGAAAAGGGAGGGGGAAAAGATGGTTTTGGTACGTGTGGACTTGGCCTTAGACCTAGACAAATGTAACTGTACTGAGGTAAAACCACAGAAATAGATTCAAGAGACTATCTTAACTGTTTCAAAAGATGCTGGTGTAACTATCTGAATCTGTAAATATGTAAATACTAAAGCATAAATATATAAACTACTTAACTGTATAAACATTGTAAATATATTGCTGGTTAATTAACTCAAATTAAATCTTACATAAACAATGCATTTGGAGATTCTTTGCAGCCTTGTGATGATTTGACCCCCAGGTTATTGAACGACAGGAAGTGACCTGTAGATCTGAGGGATTATAGTAGTAGAAGGAGGCAGATGCAGTTTGATAGGAAACCTGAATTCAGTGTGGGCAATGTGTGTGTTGATGAGACTTAAATGCTCATTTTTAAGCTAATGAATGCAAAACAATCAAACCTTGTTTTCAGCCTGATTCAGACTAAAGACAGAAAAACGATTTAAAGGCGAGATGTTGCCTGAGGGAGAGTTTCATAAGGAGTGAAGGAGTGAGAGAGGCTTAAAGAAAGAGAGAGGGGGATTAGAGAGAAAGAGAGAGACAGTGAGAGAGAGAGAGAGAAGGGGGGAATTGGGTAGGATTAGTGAAGGAGGACGAAGGCGTTTAGTTTCACGGCTAAAGGTGTCAGCTGTGAATATTTTATGTTAGAGTTTCCTCCTATTTCTGTTCACGTTAATTTACTCATCTGCTCTCATTTCACCGTGGCTGTCAGCTCCGTTTACACAGCAGAGGTGTTTCACATAGCTCATGCTTGTGAGGCTAATGGAGCAGCTCTTATTGCAAATACCTGGTGGAAAGGTTCGTATGGCTTCAGTGATTTGTTACTAATAAAAAATCAGAGTAGGTTAAACCTGCATGTGTCTGCACCAAAATCCAGTTGGGTTTGATTCACGGTCGTCATTGTCGCCATTATCTGGATTTCTTAGCAGGTGATGACGTCCTCTTCTGATTGACAGGAGGGGGGGGGGGGGGGGGGGGGGGTTGGGGTTTGAGGGAGGATGATGACAGAAATTGACAGATGTGAATCCGATAATAGATGCAAAAAAATTCACGGCCACTTCGAGACAGCTGATCTATCAGGAATCTTTTCGGGCTACGTCGGCTCTCCTACAGAGAATAGAAAATGACTCATGTAAACAACTCAGTGAGGGTCTTGTCAGAGGTGACACGTGAAATATAAACAACGGGGCAATAGAACAATTCATTTCATACAAGAAAAACAAGTGAAGTATGATGAGTGAAGTCACTGAACATTTTACATTTATTTTCCTACGTGTGTGTGGAGAGCTATGTTTCCTCCTCAGTGGGCCTCATACAAGAGATTCCACCTGACCAGGTTACATGACAGAAAAAATGCTTTCTATTGTTCTATTTTTCCCTTTCACCTACATAAATACACACACACACACACACACACACACACACAGGTTCTGTTAGAGTGTCTCTTTGTAATGACACTGGCCTGTATCTCATGTGAAATCAACATCGAGCTGAATGACGACTGAGGCATGCTACACTTTGAAGTCTCACACACACACACACACACACAAATGAATGCATTCAAATTTTTAAAAAGCACCAAATATACACAGTTTGTTATTATGCGTAAATATATACCAGTCTTTCCTAAACACACACACACACACACACACACACACACACACACACACACACACACATATATAACTCTGTCACAATGGTTATAGTCTGTAAGTGTGTGTGAATCTTTAGTTCCTCATGTTACACTGCAGCCTTTTATCTGTGACCTAGAGAGAGAGAGAGAGAGAGAGTGTATTGGGATCATTGTCGTGGTAACAGACATAAAAGATGACATGATGACAGAAGACTTTGTGTTTGTGTGAAAGCAAAGACGTAAGAAGAGACATCAAAACATTTACTTGTACTTTATTAACTCCAGATTGTGACTTTTTTATAAGAAGAAATGCATTTACATGTACGTGGAAGTAGCCGGGTTGCAGTCATGTACTGTATACGACAGATCTGGTTTCTGTAACTGGGGAAGGGGATTAGAGAAACCTGACTTCTCCAGATTGATTTCTTGGGCATGTAACCGTGGTATCGAATATAAGCTTTTTACATACACGTGAATGAAAGACTGCTGACAGTGAAAGCTTTGCTGTGCCATTAAAAGGAATGATCATTTGGTTTATTAGAGAACGCTGCAGCAAAGACTTTTAACCAGGACAAAGAGATCAGAGCACTTTACTCCACTTCTAAAGTCTATAGATAGATAGATAGATAGATAGAGAGAGTGAGAGTGAGAGAGAGATAGATAGATAGGAGAGAGAGAGAGATAGAGAGAGATAGATAGATAGGAGAGAGAGAGGGAGAGAGAGATAGATAGAGTGAGAGAGATAGATAGAGAGAGAGACAGAGACATAGATAGATAGATAGAGAGAGAGAGAGAGAGAGAGGGGCATAGATAGATAGATAGAGAGAGAGAGAGAGAGAGAGAGAGAGAGGGAGGGATGGATGGATGGAAGGGGGGCGGTGACCAAGAAGAAGACAGAGTTTGAATAGAACTACAACACTTTATGTACATATTTATATACAGATTAGATAGATTGATAAATAGACATACAGATAGCCAAGGCTGGATTAAGAATTCAGAGGCCCTTGGGCCAGACTCTAAGAGGCCCTCTCACACACACACACACACACACACACACACACACACACACACACATTAGAGTAGCTCCCTTATGCAATGACCTTTCTCCTAGCAAACTCCTCCACAACATCGCTAAAGTCCAGGTCTCTGACAGGTTCAGACTCTATTGCCAGTAATGATAAGGACTTCAGGCGTTTTTGTTTCATGCTTGTTCTCAGCTCATTTTTGATTCTCCCCAAATGAGAAAATGAGCGCTCCCCCTCACAGTTTGTCACCGGCAACGTGAGGAACATCCTCAAAGCCACATAAACATTAGGGAAGACTAACTCCAGGCCAAACTTCAATATGGTTTTCAGCATGTTTAAGGGTGACTTGTTTCAGCCAATATGAAGGATCGGAACTGCAGACCCTTAAAACACGCTGTTCCTCCTACGGGACGGGTCGGAGGTAGCCACAAGTTCTTCTTTAAAGTTTTACACCAACCCTTAAACATATATATTGTTGTATACATTGTTAGAAAGCTTAGATTGTCCTGATTCATTCAAGACCGCTCACGAATTATATGGTTGCTCACAGCTGTAGTAGTATTAGCGGTTAGCTCGGCTAGCTTTTATACAGTCTATGCTAGCCACTCAGCTAAAGTAAGAACAGCTATAATTTCTACATACCTTCAAAGTCTTCCCTTTATCCACAACGATCATCTTATGACACAGGACTTTGTGTACAGCTCGCCAAGAATTCATTATTGTGAAATTGGAAATCCGTTTCTTCTTCTTCTCCTTCTTCTTACTCCAATACTATCCAGCTGCAGCCCCGGAGCAGAAGCCTCTGGCTTGATGGAAGTGCCCCTGGCATGACGGAAGTGACGTAGAATACCAGTAATTACGTTGGTTTTTTTAGGATACGTGAGTACCTTGCTGCAGTAAAGATAGCCGACAAGAGCGCCGCCATATATCCAATCCTTGCCAATCCTTGCTGGAATCGCCGCTCATATATTGCCAATCCTTGCGGGAAGTGTCAGGCGGAAGTTAATCGCTGCTCCGAGCAAAAACAAAAATAAAAGCCTAAAAAACTCCACATACTTCGTTCACACATAATTCTATAGACAGACAGAGTCCCATTATAATGCTTTTATGAGCGAGGTCCAGCGAGCCAAAAGCCGAAAAATCTATTTGTGCCGAAAAATCTATTTGTGACGGACGTAATTCTTTCGTGACGGGCCGCCACTAATAAATGAACATGTGGGAAACACTGGGATAGATAGATAGATAGATAGATAGATAGATAGATTTTATTGATCCCAAACTGGGAAATTGGCTCCCAGTCAGCAATAGAATAGATTTTAAAGTTCTGCTACTGGTCTACAAATCACTGAATGGTTTAGGTCCAGAATACATGAATGACATGTTAGTAGAATATAAACCCAGTAGAGCTCTGAGATCTACTGACTCAGGTCAGATAGTTGAGCCCAGAGTTCAAACTAAACATGATGAAGCAGCTTTTACACAACTGGAACAAACTAGCAGCAGAACTGAAATCATTTTTAAATCCAGGTTAAAAACACTTCTCTTCTCCTGTGCTTATGATTGAGCTCTTTTAAAACACTTTACATTTTAATCTTTCATTTGCACTCTATGTCCCTTTAATGATTTTAAAGCTAATCATTATTGTATGCTGCAATCTTATATTTAATGCTCTATTCTAGTATTTTATTTATGTCTTTCTATTTTTCTGTACTTTGTTTTTATTATTAGTGTGTGTGTGTGTGTGTGTGTGTGTGTGTGTGTGTGTGGGGGGGGGTAATTGTATGTTTTAATGTTTCTGAAATGACATGTTTTTCTGTTTTATATAAAGCACATTGAGTTGCCATTGTGTATGAAATGCGCTATATAAATAAAACTGCCTTGCCTTATTGACCACATATCTATACAATATCACATTTCAGACTTTATCAAGGTTCAAACTATAAAGTCCAGGATGTACTTCAATCACTGTCTGTAGCGATGCATCCTTATATTAAAAATGTAAAGCAATGACTCAATTATAATCAAACAAAAGTGAGTAAGTCAATCAGCAGTTTGTCATTTACATAGATGAGATGGAAACATATTCTTTGATCCTTTATTCTTTGAAGGTGAACATGTCTTATCTATGTATACATATATACACTCACACACACACACACACATCATATGACATCATAGAGATCTTTGCTGTGATGCAGACCTGTTGACATTTTTATTTTGAGTGTAATTGCATCCGTCCGCCTTAAAGTATGTATATGTCTGCGTCTGTGTGTCTGTGTCTGTGTGTTGGGTGACTACAGCATGATTAAGTGAACGGCAAAGACGTCAGCGGTAAAATTTGGTGCTTTCCACTTCTATATATTAGTCAGTTAGTCAGTGTGACTGATCAAAAAGAAAGAAGAACAACTATGTTTATATGTTGCGTCCTCTGAGTGTTTGTGACTAATAAATACAAACTGACCAGTCAGTCGTGGCCGAGACACGTCTGCAAACAGTTGCAACGAAGAAAAAATGTGCATGTGAAAAGAAAAAAAACAACAAAAAACCCCTCCAAATGTCAACGTGTGCAGTTTATCTGATCAGAAGTGCTGCGTCATCAACAGGCAGAGTGAATGATGGGAAAAGTAAGACGTTATACAATGATTTATGTTATGAGTCACAAGATGAAGTGAAAATCAAATGTGTTCAAAATCAAGCAGCTCATTGTGTCATTCATTGCTTTACTGGCATGAATACACACACACACACACACACACACACACACACACATACACGCACACACACACACACACACACACGTTTGCAATCATGTTGTGTAGGGGCGCACGCAAAGCATTACATTGCCATCAATGACGTACATGTAGTGAAAAAGGAAGAAAACGGGTAGTGAGTGATTAAACAGCAACTAGCAGCACTGAGGAAGTATTTGCTATTTTAAGAAAAGACACAATAAAAATAGAATTACTGTATGGTCTGGTTTATTTTTTAAAACGTTGGGCTATAAATATCTGGAAACATTTCTCCCCCCGTTATCAATTTGTTCCACTTTAGAAACAGCATTTTAAAATCTCAACAATGTGCCTCAAAAAAACACAAAATGCTCTGCTGCACACTTCCCTTTCTATTAGATTCGATTTTACAGAACAACATATTTAGATTTGAATATATGACAATTTCCTGTTTTTTTTTCGTTGTTGTTTTTTTGTTGACAACTTGCACATGATCATCTGACTGTCCTTTTCACAGTAATGTCACAACATTCACAGAGCTCAGCAGTTCACTCGGTGAGTAACATGTATGTAATCTGATAGGAGAGATGAAGTAAGTGTTAGGAATAACAGAGCAAAAACCTGAACAGAAAACCAGGACTCACATACAGACAGAGGGTCTGTTCTAAACCGCATCCTTTCCTACTACTCGTACTAACTCTGACGTCATTTGAAGTATGTAGTGTGTTTCAACTGCGTAGTATGTGATTTAGAGTATGTGAGAAGTTCCTGGATGGTTTACTAGATTCTCCAGAAATGCAGAGTATGCATCAAGAGCTGACTACTCACACTCACATTACCCAAGATGCAACGCAACTTCTGAAAAAAACCCAAAATACAAACATCACAGGTAGCTACAGCAAGGGTATGGTCGCTTTCGGTTTTCAAAATAAAAGCACCAATTCTATCGTTATGGTTTTCTTAATAATAAAAGGCAACAGGTGTTTTATTTTATGAAAATGACAGGAAGTGTGTTACTCGCTACGGCTAACTTGAGCGGCTCCAAATGTGCATGAACAAAACTTTAAACAGATGTTATTTGGACAAATTAGCGTCACATTGTGGATCTAAAGGGCTACTTTACTTTCTTCCTAAAAAGGTTAGAAATGTGGATAAAGTGGTATATTTACAGAGTTAGTGCTAAAATGAAATCAGCTTCAGCCTGATGATTTCAGCTCGGGTAGGAACCAAATGCATTGTGGGTTATCGTGTAGTTTACTACAGTGTAAACGGTCTGCTTACTATCTGGTCGTTTAGTATGTAGTATGTAGTATAGAAGTATGTAGTATGTAGTATAGAAGTATGTAGTATGTAGTATGCGGTTTCGAACACAGTCCATGACTAAAAGCTATGAAAACAAGACCAGAGTTGTCAAAAGGAATCAGTTTAATATTCTCATCTGCATCCCAGCATGCAATGGGAGCTGTTTAGTTTAGACTTACACTTGGATCAGGTTGAGACTAGATTACGTTCTCACCATGAATGAACCACTTCAGACTGTTTGTAACACTTATGGGTGTTTTTATCTGCTGAAACAATTCGTAAGAAGACAAGAGACGGATTCAACCAGACTAAACAGGCCAGGTTTGAAAACGTACACAAAAAGTACACAAATACTTCCTTAATCTTACAAACGTCTAAATCCAAGCAGATACATACTAGACATGTCAAAAATCGAAGTATTTCACTTGGTGAGATGTATTTCGGTCAGTCATACTTCTTTTTCCTCTCTTAAATGTTCTCTGGAGGTACTTTGGACAACTTTCTGCAGCCCCTTTTGGTGTGGTACACCTGTTTGGGTTTGGTTGCCTATAGAAACACAGGTCATTAGTTTAAATTGAAAACATTTCCCATGTTAATGTATGACATGTATCAACCAGTATTGGAGCGGCATTCACAACACATTAAATACAGTGTTTAAGTGTCAAATACCCCGGCCCTTTATTTTGAAAATCTGTATCTGGGTCATGTTGAGTGCTTGAAACTAAGGAGGGACATAAAGCTGCTTCAGGCTCTTCTGGCTGCAAATAAAAAAATCCATTACCAGGAAATGGTTAAATCCAACATATATATTATAATATTCTAGAAATATTCAAAATGGAAAAGCTGACCTATTGTCTGATAATCCAAAGGGTCAAGTTTGATCAAATTTGGGAAAAATGGATTGAATTTATAACCCCGACTCGAGCAGACTTTGTATGATCCCTCTGAAGTTTTTTTTTTTTTGTCACCTTCCTATCCCTGATGGAAATAACAATAAGCAAGTTCCCTCACTTTAATGTATATAGTTGTCTTTTTAAGATTGTTAATATGTCAACTATGTAGGTTGAAGAGAGAGGTTAATGTATGTAAATGAGCTAAGCCTTTCATATTTAGTGGAATATATAAAGACATGTTCTCAGGAAAGTGACAATGGATGCTCATGAAGGACCAGGAGGACTGTCCAGGAGGACTCTTGTTGCTCACCCATATGCATAAACAGGAAAAGGACAATGGAAATGACCAATTTTGTATTTTTGTGCTGTTGATTCTGATGGAAAATGCCTTTCCCAAACAAACAAAAAACAAAGAATTGACATGTATTTATGTTTCAGCAGCACAAAACTAAAGTTGAGTGTGGAGTTCCTCTTTATGTTTGTGTTATAGTTTGAGCTCCAGTCACATAGAAACCAGAGACAAACAAACACTAAAAGAGAGTCTCATTTGTCCCTGTTTCAATATATTATATTATAAGTGTCATTGTGTTGTGTGTGTGTGTATATAGAGAGTTTAGTTTGGGCCAACTGTTTTATTCAGTACCTTTTAAAGTGCATATTATATTTATATAGGTCAAAAATGAAATGAGTGAGCTAACTTTATAGAAAGAAGGAAAAGAAGCTTTAGTTTCCGACCAACACGCCCTCTCACTTCTACGCCTCCACGCATTACCGGATACACTGACCACAACAGATGGGACCCCCAACACACACACACACACACACACACACACTTTACCAGCACATGTTACCTCTTTTCGTCAAGACGGCTTTAGACCCCCATTGCCACAGTCAATTAATCTGTCTGACTGGACTAATCAGCTCTGCACACACACACACACACACACACACACACACACACACACACACACACACACACACACAAAACTAGTCTTTCATAAGATTTATTGTTCCCTCTTAAGCTAATCATCGTGGGTAAAGAACATGAACAAAAGGTGATGGGAACCAGGATTTTTAAAACTTCAATCTGTTCCTGTGTTTGTGTTTTTGTTGTTGTGTACATGGGGTCTTCCCTTCTCTTCTCTTCCCACCTAAAAAAAACTGAATCACGTCCAAAACAAAACCGTGACGTATTCCACCAATAAACTCGTCACCTCACACCTACTCAACAATCTCTGTGTTGCAGAAACACACACACAGAGGCAGAGGAGGAAGTGGGATAATTGGGACGCACACATGTGACGGTCAAGTTAATAAACCGCAACATTTAAATAGCAGCAGCCGGGTTAAAAAAACACAACTTTGAAGCTCAACTAATTGCTTGCGTTGCATTTATTTTGCAGCTATTGAAAGTGAGCTGCAAACAAATGGTTTCTATCAACAGGCACATAAATATCTGGAAAGTCCTTTTTATCATATAGATGCAGTCTGATGGAAAGATTTCATGTTGTTAAAGATGTGTTTGCTTGTTCAGTTCAGTCTAATAAGTTACTATTAAATAATAATTCATCTTCTACAAGCAAAATTGACCATTTAGAGTGATTTTTAATGTTAACATTTTCTTTTTTGCTATTTTAAAATGTATTTTAACCTCTTGATCTCTGATATTCTCTGATGTGATAACTAAAAGTCCACTTTAGTAGTTTTTAAAGTGATCAGATATTTGTTTTCTATGTTGTCCAACATCACTGCATACATGCTCTGCATATTCTGGGTAATTTTTGCCCCCCCCCCCCCCCCCCCCCCCCCCCCCCACACACACACACACACACACACACACACACTCACTAATAATAAAAACAAAGTACAGAAAAATAGAAAGAGAGAAATAAAATGTTAGAATAGAGCATTAAATATGAGATTGCAGCATAAAATAATGATTAGCTTTAAAATCATTAAAAGGACATAGAGTGCAAATGAAAGATTAAAATGTAAAGTGCTTTAAAAGAGCTCAATCATAAGCACAGGAGAAGAGAAATGTTTTTAACCTGGATTTAAAAATGATTTCAGTTCTGCTGCTAGTTTGTTATATACATACCAACTGGCAGATATAGGCCTGTTTGGTATCTTCATCAGAACTTAAAATTGAGGCTCTTAGTGATATAAATAAATATATAGAAGCTTACATTTGCTCCTTAGTATCTTATTCTGTTTAATTTCTGTAACTTCTGTTTCATCCATCAGTCTGAGTTTCATTTTACTGTGAAGCCAGCTCATTATTATTTATATCACATTTATCTTAGCGTGTTTCTCAATCACCTTTATTCCTGTACCATTGTCTCAGAAAGGAAACGTCACACAGTTTAATAAAATATCTGTGTGCACATCTATAAAGTTACAGATTTACAAAAAAACCCCAAAGTATGTCTTTTGTGCTGAAGAGTTGGACATGAACGAACACGGTGGAGCAATCTGCACTGGTTTACATTTTACATTTTGATTGTTAAACACTTAGTAGATCCTCAACAGACCCAGATGTCACTAATGCTGCATTCAGGTGTGTCTGTTCATGTTGCTCAACGGTGCGATCCGCATCGTTAACGTTAACTATGCACACGTGCTTCTCCTCCTCTATATCATTGCAATACTCTTGTATGAAAAGTAACAATAAGTCCATGCTTTTATTTTGGTGGTGAAATGAGACAATTAGCATCCAGTAGATATTATAAATCAACTGAAGCACATATTTCCTCCCTGTTTATTCCCTACAAACATTTTGGGCTTCATCAAGTTGGTTAAATCTCCAACAAGAGCCTCAAACATCAATTTAAGCACAAAAGTGTCTGTGTGTTTGTGACGAAGGCTTCATTCAAAGCACAAGAAAGCAGACTCACATATATGTTTTGTATGAAAGAAATTGGGACTATTAAAAGGAAAAAGGAACTAAATCAAAGTACAAATTCAAAGTTAGTTGTCAGATGTTTGGCTCCCTGCTTTGGTTACTTCCTTAATTGTCTTCTTTTTTTGTATTTTATATCAAAATGTCTTTTATTTTGCTGACTTCTCTCTGCACTAGCAAGACAATTCTCCCCCGTCATGTCCAATAAATCACAATTTGGAAGCAGATCTTAAAAATGCAGATTCACTGTGATTTTGGTGTTTGCATGTCTACTGCTGTTATTTAGCAAATCCACATAATGACATGCCATGTTTGATTCATATTTTTCCCGACAGATTACATAACATAATGTTCTAGTGTTGAAATTATTATAAGTCTACTGAATCTCTGTTAAAAGTCTCTCCACCCACGCTGTTAAGGCAGAGCACTGAGCTGTTTTTAATCAGGTTTAGCAGCCACAAACTGTTAAGTGGCTCGCTCACAGTGAAAGGGCTCAGTCAGCACCAAGACCACACACACACACACACACACACACACACGCACACACACACATAGAGATCTGACTTCCTCTGTTCAGGCCACTGTCTCTCTCAGCTTCCTGTGTGTCTGACAAAATGAGCGAAAACATTCACTTTCAACACACTTTCACTTCATCTTCCTGCAAGCACTTGTGTGCTGAATGAGCATGTATGAGAGAGACGGAGAGAGAGAGAGAAAGAAAGGGAGCATGGGAACGAAGAATAAAAGAGAAGAGAAGGGTTCATTATTACTGGAGCAATAACAGAGTCAAGCTTCATTTAACCACGAAGAGAGCTCAAGCTGAGAGCAGTTTTTCTTCTTCTTCTTCTTTCTCTTACTGAAAGAACCCTTCACTTTCTCTCACTGACATACTCTCACTGGCTCAAGGAAGCAGTTGGAAACTAAATTATAATCAAACTGGTACATGTTGTGTCAAACTGGAAAGCAAAAATGATTCATAGATTTAACCGACCATGTTTCATAAGCCATGTTGCTGAAACTTGTCACCTGGAGCACTTTGTCTATCTTTCATTGTCAAAGCAGTCCAGTCTAACCAGGAGACAGTTTGCCTAATTTTTGCTAATGCTAATTGCTAATGTATCAACCTGATCGACTCGTGTTGCAGAGAATCTTAAAGTCTGACCTCAGTTATTATCTCTAAGCTTTTGGTCCATTTTGGCAAAGCTGAGAGTGAAGTTGAGCATTGGAAAAAGTAAAAAAACTTGTTGTTGCTGAGTCCTCCAGTACAAATTAGATCACTTGATAAATGATAAAAAAAAGTGTTAAAATAAGACTAAATTACTGCTTAATAGCCTGCAGTCATCAAATCAGTGCTGTTTCAAGCAAATCACTCATATCTGTATCAAAATAAGTGATATCCAAGAGCAGATTTGTCATTACTGTGTGATCATCAGGCCTTTTTTATCATTTAATTTTATGACTTATACTCTTTATATTCTGGGATCTTCTCAGTTTAACCACAGGTCTGTTTGACACTGAGTGACTCCACTAAAAAAACAACACAATCAGCAGATACCACAAACACAACCTCGATATGTTCAAGTGACAAAAACCTCAAAAGATTGATGGCTCACCACAGGTCAGCATTTATTTAACCCATCGCACGAAGGCCCTTTAACCTTAATAAAGTCATTTAATCTCAATCTTTCCTGAACCCTAACCAAGCTGTGTTTGTGCCTATAAGTGAAAATCTTAATCAGGAGTACGACGGTGGCGCACGTGCTGCAAGGCGGCAGGACCCCACACTTTGCACCAAATGACACAGTGCACAGCATAAAAGAGACAGAAGACTATACATACATAGAAACTACAAATATACATTGAGCAGAGTCACTGTGCATGTGCCTGTGTGGTTTGGTAAACAGTCAGAGGAACAATGACAGTGGAGCAGCGGTTGGTTGGTCGGCTCTAACCACACAGCTGCTATCACAACGAGATCCATATGACAGCAGTTTGACTGACACGATATGATCAGCACAAAAGAAAGAAAAAAACACTTCTTTCTTCATCTTTTTACTGCTGATTTGCGTGTCAAGATAAGTCTTACATCCAGCATGTTTGTTTTTTTTAAAATAATTACATTGCATTTTGCTCTCAAATACAAGAATAACAGTCTAAACAGTTAGCAGCCCACACTTCTGCAATGCTTATTTCACCTAACAATCAATGTTTTTCTTTGTTTTTACAGATTTTGAAAGTGACTTTATTGGGAATATGTGTGTGATCAGCTGCAAAAGAGAGTGACCACAAGTTGCATCAAGGCCTAAAAAAAGATACATTTAACCAAAACATACTTTATTGGTCCATTTTGGCAAAGTTGAGAGTGAAATTGAGTATTGAATTTCTTCTGGGTCACCCAGTACAAACCTTGAGGATGCATTCAAGAACAGTACTGAGTGTTGGCCACCAATGTTTTGGCAGAGCTCAAAGCCTAACACACAATTACTGTAGATATATATGCATGTGATGTGGAAGAAAATAGACTTTAAGTGTAAAAGTAAACATGCTTCAGGTCGTGGTGGCGTGAGTAAAGCGTGGGTGAAATGCCTGTAGATATATAGCTATACGGCCTGGGTAGCTGTTATTGTTTAAAAGTTTAAACTGAAAAATATTGAAATGATTGCAATATGTTTGTGAATATATTAACACATTTTCAAGAGAGATTTCAGAGTTTCATTCTGGGAAACACCCATATAGCTGTAAAAATGAATTCTACAGCTATATGGGTGTTTTCAAGAATAAAATACTGTCTGTAAGATCAGAATAGATTCACACATATGTTTTAGATTTTTGCACAGTTTCACCCCTGAAGCTGCTATTCTCTTCTTTAGAGTCCAAAATATTAAGTCAGTGTTTGTTTTATAACATGCAAAAGTTAAATAATCATTTGCAACAATGGAAAACTGAAAAAGAAACAGTGCAGAAACCTCACTTAGACCAGAGATCCTCCTTTTATTTTGTAACACAGGCAACTGTATGAATGCAAGTATGACAACACAGATAATTGTGATATTAAATCCTCTACTAACAGAGAAAGAAAAGTTTGAATCCTTTTCATTTTCATAACTTGATGCTTGTAAGCCAACGGTGATTTTTGCACTGTGAGGAAGTGAGTGACAAACATTATGCAAAAGTGAAAAGTGTTGGATTGCAGCTGCTGCGTGCGGCTGCAGGTTAGCCAAGAGTGTGATGAAAGTGAGTGAAGACACAGCAGAGACAAACGTGTGAAAGACAATTCAAGCTGGGCTATGGCGTTGACACAGACCCCAAACTTACACAAACATGGTTGGATCCCTCTCTGGTTCCTGCTCTGGACTCACAGGAAGTGGGTCAGTTGTCTGCTTTTGCGTGAGAAAAAGAAGGAACTGTTTTCAGTGACGTTATACTCACGCAGACACACTGAAATAACCTATGTTGTATTTTTGCCTGTTTCTCTCTCACACTCTCCATCCTCCCTAAACCACACAAAAAAAAGCAGAAGCGTTTTTGAAGAAGGTGTTAGTGACTAAGTGTCTGTATGGTTTGCGCTGTCTATGATTTCTGTTATGATTAGTCAGTGAGCGTTTTTTAATTTGTCAGTCATAGCCTACATATGTAAAAATATATATATTAGGCCTACTGTTTCTATGGAAAACCTTCAAACATAGAAGACAATGAATTAACTGATTCTCGATGAATGAGAGCAGCTTAAACGTTAACAGCAGCTAAAAGTTAACTCAAGATTGATGTTAATTATCTTATAACTATTCTATCCTGTCTATATTTCACTCTCATTCGATGTGAAAGGCTGCAAAATGTTGCATCTTAACATTGTCAATCACTAAATGCAGCCTCATCAGTCTTGTGCATAAGCTAATACTTTGTTACTTTTGCTAACTGAGCTAAATGCTAAATTGATGCTAATCCCCCGCTATGAGTCATTGATACAGATGAAGCTCTGCTGATTGCAAATCAAGTTAAATGCTAAATTCATGCTAATCCCTGGATGATGAGTCATTGGGGTAGCTTATGCCTTGCTAATTGCTAATTGAGCTAAACACTAAATTCATGCTAATCCACACTGAGCGCTGTAATGAGTCATTGTGAGATGCTTCGGACAAACACACGTTGGTTAATCCGTCGTGAGAAACAAATTAAGAAATTCCTCCGCAGCTGCTCTGTGCGTTTTAATGTGTGTGTGTGTGTGTGTGTGTGTGTGTGTGTGGGTGTACGTGTATGTGTGTGTGTGTGTGTGTGTGTATGTGCGATAGGGTTGGGGGATTGGGAAATAATCGCTGCATATTACCGACGTATGGTTGCTCAAGATGAATCATTTTTTATTGCTAATCAGCGTTCTCATCGGCTGTGACGGTTGACGTAATGAAAACAGCTCGCCCATCATTTTCCCACCGCTTCAAGCCCTGTACACATTTCATCAAAATACAGTCTGGTCAGTTTTATTTACAGAAGTTAACTGAAACACACTTTTTTTTTTTACTTCCTTTTTCTTAAACGTTCTCCTGCATGTGGGTGCTAAAGATCAGAAAATCATTAAAATGTGCCATGGATTTAATTTACACGGCCAATTTAAAGACAAGCAGACACGCTAGAAGATGTTCAAGACTGGTGATCTGGACACAATTATGAACAGAATAGACAACATCCCAAGTTGCACTTAGAGTCTAGTAAAATGCTCTGTAGTCTTATCTGATATCGGTTTAGTGCTTTAAAGTGGGCCAGTAATCAGTAGCTACACTATATTTCTGTCTAATAGCTGTTTTCTAATGAATTACAGTACTTAATCGAGCTGCTAGAGCATGCACCTATGCAAAAAAGTTACTAGCTGCTCTGTAAGAGTTTAAGTGGGCCAGTAATAAGTAGCTACATTATATTTCTGCTTAATAGCTCTTTTACTCTGCACTTTCTAATGAATGACGGTACTTTAGCAAGCTGCTAGAGCATGCACCTATGCAAAAAAAGTTTGTGCATAAATAGTCAGGCATGGCAGGTACATTTTTAGTCATTTGTACTGTGAAATTAAAGGGTTTTTTGTACTTTTGTGACCTCAAATGCGGCATATGCATTCACTTTTTTTTAGTCCACCTGATGCAAAACTTTAAACCATACTGCATTGAAGCATTAACAGGCAGCTTATTTCTTGTTTTTCACCACAGTATCAGTATGGATGCAATGAATTTATATTATATTGTGTTTACCCTCACAATCCTTCAGTCACAAAGTCAGAGATTTTTCCCCCCATGTTGAACATCCTGCTCATGCTCCTGATTCATCTTACTTCTGCATTGGTGACACATTTAATGAAGCTGCTTTTAAAACACTTGTTTCTAAAAAAGACAAAACTTACATTTAATTGATTTATCGTGCAAAATGACCGACAGCATGAGTGCACTAAAGTAAATCTACTATGTTCCTTCTCCCTCTATCTTCACCCTGTGGCCTGTGAGACACGGCTAACTAGTTCTGCCAGTGAATGTGAAAAAACTACATTTTGTTTTCAGCCACCTCTTAGCGTGGGATTAGTGCTTACAACACACTAACAATGAGCCATGTGAGAGTGATTTAACTCCACACCAACTCGCACATGTTTGTGTCTGTTTTGTAATCTGCATTTTAGAAGACACACAAGAAGGAACTAGACTGTATTGCGCACACCACATGCCAATCACTCACTGCTTTCTCCTTTTTCGGCCTCTGCAGCCTCCTTGGCTGCTGTGGTTGCCAGATCTGAGGGGGAAAATCCCCCTAAATGCAACCAGGCCATTGATGGAAAAATGGCTACCAGACCGGAGAAAAGGAAGACATGGCGAAGAGGAAGCAATGTGTAGCTCTTTGATGGCGATGTGAGCAGTGTGTCTCTGCGTGTGGCATGTATACTGTATGTCTGTCTCCCTCTCTTTGTGTGTGTGTGTGTGTATGTGTGTGTGTGTGTATATTTCTATGAGTGTGTCTGTCAATGTGTGTGAATGTGAGTGAACTGTATATATGTGTGTTTGCACGCCTTGTTGTCTGTCATTCCGCCCGTGAGCAACCGCTGTTTACATACACAAAGCTGTGCAGGGGTGGCAATGTGTGTGTGTGTATGTGTGTGTTAGGGAGGCAGGGGTGTTAGCAGTCAATGGGTTTCAGTGGTTAACCCCTAAACTTTTTATTTTTTTTGTAGGAGTTAGGATTGGTGGAGGCACTTGGGCATCAGCACCAGTGTGTGGGCACGTTATGTTCTTTATGGGCCAAGAACAACCAGGAGGGGAGGAAGTGAAGGGTATATGGCAGTGGGAGGAGAGCGGGTGAGGAAGTAATACCCAATATGTACCTCCTTACCCCCTCCCCTCCTCCCTTATCCCCCCTCCCCTCACCAAAACACCCTTGCACCACCACCGGAGGGAGAAGAGGAGGCTGCTGGACCACAGACCACCCAGAGAGACGGAGACAGACAGAGATACAGACATACAGACGTAAAGATACACAGACAAGGGGCAAGGCAGCGTGAGACAGCGTTTAAATAAGGAGACCAAAAAGAAATTCAAAAAGGAAAAAGAGTGAAAGATAAAAAGACAAAAGATGGCAAGAAATAAAGATGCTGAATGATTTGAATGACAGAGACAAATGGAGGGAATGAAAGGGGATAAAAGAGAAGAAAAATGTCATATATATATATAAAGTAACTAAAGCTTCTTTTTAAATACACATTTGGCTTTTGGCTTGAAGTAACTGTGAAAGGTAAAACTTTGCTGGGGTAAACACAGGAAGTGAGACTGAAAGAGAAGAGAGTGATGCAAAGACAAAAACATGCAAGAAAATGCTCATATTCTTATCCTAAACACACTAACACACTCATCCAGTCACCCAGTCACTAGAATAAAACACTGGCATTGTACATTTCTCCAAACCATGAATACTACGAATCTCTATGTTTCAATACATTTAACCTTCCTGTTGTCTTCCTGTCAGCTGTGCATCGTTCCTACCACATGCCATCACACTGTATAATAACAGCTAAAAAACTATTTTGCTATTTTATTATGTATAGTTTGTTCTTTATATGCATCTATCTATCTATCTATCTATCTATCTATCTATCTATCTATCTATCTATCTATCTTATAAAGCTATAAATTATCACCCAATTCTGTGTTTGACCTTTTTATCCAACTTCATTCCAACTTATTACCACAAGTTTTACACTTTGGAAATCAATAGGTGTCTCATTTAAATTAAATTAAATCAAATCTCATTTGAGTTTAAAAAAAAGCAGAAATAATGATGAGATCAGATAAAAATTTGTTGAAACTGATACATGTCAAAGTTTAGCCATTGTACTGTTTTGAAACTGTTTAAAATATTTGAATGACAGCACATAATCACTACTCCCCAGTCTGGTTTGTCTGTCTATAATAAAGCATAAAGTACAAATTAGCACTCAATTCAATAAAAGTAGTGATGATTATACTTGCAAAGAATGTAGTATAGAGCCTTCCATGTCATTTTTAGGCAATTAGATTATATAAATCCATATTTTGGTTGTATATATGTTTTTTAAATTGGTCAAATTTGATCCGAGGACAACAGGAGGGTTAATATGTATCATTTCAACATTTCTACAAAACATATAATTGAGAAAATGACATAGTTCAGATGATATCTATATGAGCTGGAGCTGGGTCTGGAGCTGGGTTTGGCAGGTTGAGTATAAAGATAGAAAGATACCCACATGGCAGAAAGTTACAAAAGCATCAAAGCACTTCCTGTTTCAACCAACAGAACTGGGTATTTTTAGCAAGATGTTGGGACATTTGCAGCAATATTTGAACCCAAACTGTAATCTTTCTCTAACCATAACCAAGAGATGTTTGTGCCTTAACCCAACCAGACTTTCACCACAGCATTGCCAAAGCATGGAACTAATAACGGCCGTGCAATGTGGTGTTAAATGATCAGTGAGAAGCTTGATCAACACAACAAGAAACACACAGAGAGATTTAACCCTTCTGTTGTCCTCGAGTCAAGGAAGGAAGGAAAGGAGGGAGGGAAGGAGGGAGGAAGGAAAGAAGGGAGGAAGAAAGGAAGGAAAGGAGGGAGGGAGGGAGGGAGGAAGAAGGAAGGAAAGGAGGGAGGGAGGAAGGAAAAAAGGGAGGAAGAAGGAAGGAAAGGAGGGGGGGAGGGAGGAAGAAAGGAAGGAAAGGAGGAAGGAAGGGAGGAAAGGAAAGAAGGGAGGGAGGAAGGAAAGGAAGGAAGGATGGAAAGGAAGGAAGGAAGGATAGAGGAAAGAAGGAAGGAAGGTAGGGAGGGATAAAGGAAAGACAGGAGGAAAGAGAGAGGGAGGAAGAAAGGAGGGTTAAGACAAACCATTACACTAGCAGGAGGAGATGGAGAGATGGAGTGGCCCGATGAACGAGATCCTGCACTCGTCTCTTCTCTCTTCCTCCTTTCATGAAGCTCTGACTCTCTTCTTGGAGTGCAGCTCTGATCCAGAACGAGCAGAGAATGAAAACAGGCCTCATGACAGACCTCTATTGTTCTTCAACGTGTTTGAAATAGAAGAAGGATTTCTATCTCTAGGGACCGACAGCGCTCGGAAACAACACTGATCCCTCTATCCGACCTGACAGCCTGTCTGTCTGTCTGTCTGTCTGTCTAATGTCTTTCTGATGTCCCTTCTCCTCCACGTCTAGTTCCTAACATCTCCTTTCTTTTATCTTTTATCGTTCATTAACTCAATATATCTCCATCTTTATTACCAGTTGTCCAGTTCAGATCTTGAGCCAAGAACTTTAACGCTTTTATAAATGTTGGAGTGTAAATTTTGATGCTGAAATCAACCAAAAACTTTATGATCAGGGGCGGATGTAGGAGTTGACAGGATCGGGGGCTCAACCCACAGCCAGGGTCAATAGTAGTAGTAGTGATTTATTTTGGTCCTTGTCAACAATGTTCCAAAAACAATGCACATAGAAATAAATCAATAATTATCAATAAGGAATTAGATCACTCTGTAACACTGCCTCAGCTGACATGTCTTCAGAGGTTTCACTCTTCATCACAAGAGTTATAAACTCGCTCAGATTTAGTCAGCAACTGTTTTGTCACTGTTCAGAAAAAGTGACTTTAATCTTTAAAAAAAAAAAAATAGATTCAGGGCTTTTGAGGAAACTTTTGGGGGCTGCAGCTACGCCCCTGTTTATGATAAAGAATGAATGTGCATCATGTATTGCTAATTAAGTGAGAAGTAGGGTAATAGTTTAGCACAGGGATCCTCAAACGGTGGACTCCGGTCCACATCCGGGCCGCGGGCCAACTATCTGTGGACCCTGGTCTAATCTTAAAAAAAGAAAAATGTTGCATATTAAATGATTGAGTGTTGGCGCGAGTCGGAATGATCCATTTTATCACTGGTATGGATGTGTGACTCCAGTCCTTCACCGTGTGTATTTTGGTCTCCATGGCAACAATACGCTGATAGGCTGTGACTTGTTGGGCATGCGCAGTTACAGCACTAAGAACAGCACTACAGTTCTTTCCTCCTTTCTTGTGTCCTTTGTGCTTTGTATTTTAAAAGAAAAGTGTTGATATTTGTGAATTTTGTATTTATTTGAATTTATGTTAAAACGAAAAATAAGTTTTGTTGATTTTATGAAAAGGACATTTGGTTTTGTTGTTAAAATTAAAAACACATTTTATAGCTGAGTCATATACTATATATTGTTCTACTAGACACCACTGTATTGTTAAGTTAGTGGTGGTGGATACATTGATTTGTTGCGGCTTGACTGAATTTTTTGTGGACCTTTAAGATTTGTATTTGAGGAACACTGCTTTAGCACATTCCCAAAATCCCCATTTGCACCCACCAGTTACACATGACCTATACTAAAAATCTATTCTCTTGTCATCTACTGTCAGTCATAAACCACTTTGTTTTGTTTACTGTCATCTATTGTCAAACCACTTCCTCTTTTTTTCACAATAAAATACATCAGTGGTGTGATTCTGTCTATACATCAAGACGTAAAGCTGTGTGAAGTGTTTACGTCTGGAAGGAACTTTTTTGTGAATGAAACTGGACCGCAAATAGAGGCATGAAGATGACTTTATATACAGTAGCAATTTGGGGGCGTTAATTATGCTACTTATCAAATGTCACAAACTCACACAGCTTCATGAACACATGGTTTTCTTTAAGTTAAAATGAGCAAAGTTTGAACAGTTAAAAGTGTTTTCTGAATCAGTCTTCATCAACATTAAGTGAGAAACATTTACATTGTGCTTTTCTGCAAAACCACATATATGTTTAACCCTCCTGTCATCCCCCTTTCTTCCTTCCTTCTGTTCTTCCTCCTTCCTTCTCTCTTTCTTTCCTTCTTCTCTCTTTCCTCCTGTCCTTCCTTTCCTTCCCCCTTCCTTTGTCCTTCTTACCTTCCTTTCTCCCTTACCCTTTTCCTTTCTCCCTCCCTCCTTCCTACCTTCCTTCCTCCCCCCTCCCTCTTTGTTTCCTTCCCTCCTTCCTTCCTTTCCTTCCTCCCTTCCTTCTTTCCTCTCCTCCCTTCCTTCCTTCTTTCCTCTGTCCTTCTTTCCTTCCTTTCTCCCTTACTCTTTTCCTTTCTCCCTCCCTCCCTCCCTCCTTCCTACCTTCCATCCTTCCTTATTTCCTCTGTCCTTCCCCCCTTCC
Source organism: Scomber japonicus (assembly GCF_027409825.1). NCBI lineage: Eukaryota > Metazoa > Chordata > Actinopteri > Scombriformes > Scombridae > Scomber > Scomber japonicus. The sequence continues at coordinate 30,763,921 of NC_070587.1, read as the reverse complement.
TTCCTTCCTTTCCTTCCTCCCTTTCTTCCTTGACTCGAGGGCAACAGGAGGTGAACTTTTGATTTATTAAGATGGAGATTTTTGCAATGTAGCTTTGTAGTTTTGCAGCTTTGTAGTTTTGCAGCTATTCACACGTTTTCCTGCAGTCACATGGCTGTAAAGTATCAGTTACCCGTGTATCTTTAAATGGTTTGTGTGTGTACTGGTGTTGATATGCAGTATGTGCTGTATATATGTGTGTATATGTGTGTATATGTGTGTATATGTGTGCATATGTGTGTATATGTGTGCATATGTGTGTATATGTGTGCATATGTGTGCATGTGTGTATATGTGTGCATATGTGTGTTCTTTGTTCACCACATCAGTGTTAGCAGTGTGTGCGTATGGTTTTCTCCACTTCACCGCTGCCTCCTCTACTCAGCCTCACCACACTGGTTTTTCTTTTTTCTCTCTCTTCTTGTCTCTCTAACATTGTTAACATCATTAAAGCTCTTTACCATTTTTTTTATTTTTAAAGGATGGATTATGGTCATGTTCACTGATCTCAGGACAGTCTGAAGACATTTCAGTCACTGTTAAAACAAAGCTGCCAAAACCCCAAAGCAGCTGGTAGTAGAGTATATGTGTGTGTGTGTGTGTTTGTGTGTACTTCTGCTCATATGTCTTTGTATAGAACAGCTTAAGTTATAGACCATGAGACAAAGGACATCTTGGAAAGAGAGGGTATATTGTACAATCTTTACTTCCTCAAAAAGTCTGTTTAAGGTTTGTTGTGCAACTTACACACATAGTTTTCTCTGTAAACCTGCAGATCAGTGATACAGCTCGTTGAACCAGGATATCATTGTCCTAGTTCACAGCCTGGAATTTAATATTATTACATTTGCACAGTGTACTATGACTATTATGATGCATGAAACATGAACAGGGGAGTGTGGGGAAGGCTTCGTCAGGACCTGTTGCAGCTTTTCAACCTATGAGAGAGAGAGAGAGAGAGAGAGAGAGAGAGAGAGAGAGAGAGAGGCAGAGAGAGACAGAGAAGACAATGAAAGGGGTCTCCTTGAGTTTATTGATCCCCAAAAAATTTTCTTCAATTAGGAACTCAGTCCAGAGAAAAACTAAACACCCAGAATGTTTTGACCTTTTAAGTTCAGTGTTTAAACACTGTCAGACACACACAGTCACTCAGCATTGTTTTAATGCAGCAGGAGTAACAGCTCATTAGAAGATATCAGGTCAAATGAATGCACTCACAGTACTATTAGGCTAACTCATATTCTAGCATTGCTGACAGGTATGAGGAGCAATTTAAACATCACTTGGCTGCAGGAACTCACTCAAAAACGTATTATAAAGTGGAAGAAAATTGAATTTAAAACTACTTACATACTGTAGTTGTCTCCTTTGTTGATGCCTAAATTTCTTAGTAACTGATTTTCATAGAAACAACTCACCAAAATTGACTATTGCACAATTGATTCAACACAATTTTTCCACCAAGGAGGGAGAACCACCCATCTCGCCCCCGTTTCCCCCCTACTGCGTCCCCTTCCATATCTTGGCCTGTTGCTGAAATGACGCTACTGAGGAAAAGTAGGGAACTTCACACATGAGCCATAAAATACTACGGTAAATTGTGTTCAATCAACTTTTTTTCATGTAGTCACTTTATTAGATTGTTTCCAGATGGAAATAAATAATTTGGACTAACTGGAAATAAATCATATTTTCAGTGCAATAAAAACAAGTCATGGAAACACTGTGTGTTAACACCTCCTTCTCCCAACTTTCCTCTCACTCTTCCCTCTTTGACAAGAAAAGCAAAAATACTGTTGTTTTTTTTTAGGGGTGGAAGGAGGAAGGAGTGAGGGGGGAAGAAGAGAGGTGGAAAGTCCCTCTGTGTCTCCAGGTCAGTTACTTCCACATGTCCATCTGTCTGAGTGTCTGACTCACACCGCTATCATACAGCTGAGACACAAGTCAGGTGATACACGGCCAGACGGATAGATGGAAGTAGACAATAGATTTAAACAGAGACATGCTCATTAGTATTTACTGGCACCTGTAAGAGAAAGCACCTGGTTAGCTTCTCTAGTTCCTCTTAATTCAGCTTGATTCTGAAGCTCATAGCAGCTATGCAGATGACATCCTCTTCTTGTAATTCCCCTTCATTTGACACTCAGTGGAGGCAAACATCACTACTTGTCTGGCAGACATCTTGGAGTGGATGTTAAGGCCCCACCTGAAGTTCAAACCGGAGAAGACTAAGTTTGACAATACTGTAGATTCCTCCTGTAAAACATCAGGAGTATTCATCAGTTCCTCAGTAGGCAGGAGGCCAAGGTGTATAAATCCAAGTGTTTGTCATCTCTCGCCTTAGCTTCTACATCTGCAGCTATAGTCCAGACCTACTGCTGCCTAATGTAATACCACACACTCTTTTTGATGCACTACACAGACTCCCTGTTGCAGTTCCTCTGAATCTCATCTACATACCTACAAGCTGTGGTCAAACTCTACACTCTGGCCCTGTTTACACCCGTCATGAAGGCTTAAAAGTGACCTGAATCTGATTTGTTCTCTCTAATGTGAATATATCCGATTTGCTTCTGACAATGTGAACAGCACAAGTCGCATTGAATCTGACATTTCCAAATTTGATTCAGGTCACTTTCAAACGTGGAACTGAATCGGACACATATCAGTCAGCAGCGTGGAACAGCTGCGCTACGGTTTAGCTCCATTCTCTGCCCGGTGTCAACTCACACCGGGAGCGTTACAGCAGCGGAGCTCTGGGAGAGAAATCTGCCTTTTAAAATGACGTTGCACTGTTAATACAGTAATTACAGCCAAATCAAACCCGAACGAGTGCCTTTAGTCTACCGTAATTACTGTAGTAGCAGCACAACTAAACGGCCTGATTTTGTTAACTTGCTCAATTTTAGTTGATTTGGTAATTTTCTTAGATTTTTGTGCTTATGTCATGTGTCAGTAGCTACGTAGCTAGATGGAGTCTTTATCTGTCTGTTTATCAGAGCTGCTGTAACGCTCCCGGTGTGAGATGACACCGAGCAGAGGACGGAGCTAAACCGTAGCCGCTGATGGACCCGGTGGAAATCCCCAGTAATACTCTGAAAGCAACAAAACACAGCTTAAACATCCTTTAAATGACGAGATATTTCTCTGCAACATTTTCCTTTTCTAGTGACTTTCCAGGTCAGAAAACATGACAGATTTCTCTTTAGTCAGTGGTTGATAAATTTAAAAGTTATATGAAGTGGAAAATATAATTTATTGCTGGTGTGACACATGTTTTGAAGATTCACAGTAATTTATATAATGCCTCTGATTCATTCTCCTCTGTGTCTCTAGACTTTAACAACCCAATGCAACAATAAAGTGCATTCCTCTGTTTGTGTTTGTGAGCCTTTTCTAGAAAGCACATTTTTTAGAAAGGTGATATTAACTCAGTTGCATCTGCGTTTGTAGGCTGAATGTATATTTTTTTAACCCTCAGCTGATTGAAACATCTGGTAGAAGTGATCATCTGTGGTTTTTGGGTTTTTCAGATTTCTTGTAAATTAGCTTTATTCTCCCAAAAAGAGCTCTTTTAAAAACCAGTCAGTTGCTCCCACACATGATGTTGTGTGAGTGTGTGTGTGTGTGTGTGTGTGTGTGTGTGTGTGTGTGAGTGTGCGTGCGCAGACGTGTTTGTCTGTGGTTTTTCTGACTGTGTGGGCCTCACTCTGCTGTAAGTGATTGTCGCACATGATCTATGACGGCAACTTCAACCTCGCCTCTCTCTCTCTCTCTCTCTCTCTCTCTCTCTCTCTCTTTCTCTCTCTCTCTCTCTCTCTCTCTCTCTTTCTCTCTGTCTCTCTCATCAAGCGTGTGTTTGTTTCAGGTCGTCTTTAATTTTGGTTTTGCTTCTATTTACCAGCTCAGATCAAACCAGAACATTTTGTGTGTTTTTTTCTTCTTCATCTGAAAAGAAAAAAAACTCTTTCCTATTAAAAACACTGTAGTCTAATCTACATGTAAATAGATTCATAATGGATTTTACATTACATAGAGATTTCATATTTAAATACAACATCAAGAATAGCTATAGAAAGAGAGGTAGATTTTGTTTTATAAGATGAAAAGGCAGCATGTGTGTTTTTTACATATGATAGTTAGAAATTGATATTCTGCTTATATCAGCTGTTACTGCATGTATGTGTGTGTGGTGATTTTTAAAGATCCTTTACTATTTTTTTTAGTAATATAGTGTATCAAACTGTTTTCCTGACATTATAAAAAAGACCCTGAAACATCTGGAATCAGTTCATGAATTTCTCCTGGCTTTTAAAATATAATAATACAAAATATGTTCACTGCTTGGTGGTTAAAATAAAACAGAAATGTAAAAATTAGACTCTGTATGCTTTTAGTTTTTAGTAAACCTCCAGAAACACAGTTGAAGTTTTTAGGCCCTGTGGAGTTTTTTTGGCTCACAGAGACACATATTGTTCATATTCTGACTCATAATTCGTCTCTACAGCTATTCACATTCATAAATTCCCCATCAGTCATTAATACATGTTTCACAAAAACTATTTTATGGTCCAATAAATACAACACACATGTTTTGAGTCTGATTTTTAAATTATGTTTAATAAACACAGGTCAAATTTGTACAAAAATGTGTATCAGCTGCACAAAAATAAAATAAAAGACACATTTTATTTCCATGTTTATACCCTGGGAGTCACATTAGGAAAAGTCCACCTTAAATAAATGTGTATGCTGTTTTTACAAACTCTCAAATGTAAAAATTGGCCAAATTGGGTTAAACATACTAAACTATTATAAAAGAAAATGTTTAAAAATGAGGATAATGTACTAAATGCTACATATTAAAGTATTTGTTTAAGTAGCAGTTCATTCTAGTGGACTTTATATATATATTATAATCTATGAAGTCCTGTTGATCCTTATAGAGAACAACTGCCACTTTAAAACGACATGTGGGGGGTTTAACCTTGACAACTTGCCTGTGCCTGTTTTTTCTTTTTCCATAATGACTGCCATAGCAACAAGCACATTTTATAGGAAAAAAAAAAGATAAGCATGTTATTCATAATTAAAACTGTTTTTATGTTATATATTTAAGTTGCATTCAGTAAGTAAACATCATAGGAACATGTGAGTTAGTTTTCAGAGCTTTATGAGTTTATTTATTTTCTTTTGAATAATTAGTTTATAGATGTTATTAATAGACTCAGTGAGGCAGATATGGATCTATCAGAGGATGAGAGTCCAGTCAGTCCATGGTCAAAGTAAGCAAATGAACAAATCTGAAGACTGAGATAACAACTAGTCCACACACACACACAGCTGTTTTTTACAACATAACTTTTTCTATGTTTATCTAATAACTTCTTAGGTCACTGAAATCCTTTGAAGCTCTCCTTCCAGGATAAAGGTGTTTAGAGACTCAGTCTTCAGTGTTGATGTGTGGAAAGGGAGATTTTAGCGTATGATGTCACACATTACTCTTCCACTCTACTGTATATATACATATATATATATATATATATATATAACTATATATACAGTATAGTGTATTACTGTATGTTTATATTCCAGTGTGATATTGAAGAAAAACTCCATTTCACTATCAGTCCACTAATCCTAAACGAGACTCCGCCTTTTTCTTCAAAGCTATTAAAGAATGGATTAAACTCTGCATCAATCTGAACTGAACTTGCACAGACTTCAACATTTTCTCTTGTGAAGTTAAAAAATTGATTTTTAAGTAAGAAGTCTTCATTAATATCACACTATAATGACATTTATTTTATCACTTAGATATATATGTATATATATATATATATGTATTTCGATATCTATATTCTGCTGTTATTCTATTTGTTCTTTTTGAGGTGTGTGTGTGTGTGTGTGTGTGTGTGTGTGTGTGTGTGTGTGTGTGTGTGTGTGTGTGTGTGTGTGTGTGTGTGTGTGTGAGTGTGAGTGTGAGTGTGCTTTGGGTATGAATAGTATGTTGGCTTATTTGAGTGATGTTAGGTTTTGCCTTTTAGCTAAATCTGCTGCAGAGGATCTTTTCTCTTTTTTGAGATTAATGGGTTTTTTTGTACATGCTCCTTGATATGAATAAGACACACACACACACACACACACACACACACATACACACACACACACACACACACACACACACACACGCTACTGCAATTACAGGTACCATCCTGGAAATAACTCTTTTTCTTTCGGCTAGCCAACATAGCTTTAGGTTTAGGATTATATCATCACCTGTTGGTTTAGCACGGTCTTAACAGTGTCATTTGTGTTTTCACATTTTCTTTTGAAGATACATTTTTTTAGGGGTAGGAAAAAAGGAGGAACTTTTAAAAAAAAAAGAAAGAAAAGAGAAGAAAAAAACCCTGTCTATGAGTGGAGTAGGCCTCAGTCTGTCTCTGTTTTTGTCTCCTGTGTTTGTAACGACATCGTACTCCTACTCAGGGTGTGTTAATCTACATGTTGTACTCTGTCTGTCTCTGTTTATTCCATCTTTACCTGCTCTATGTGTGTGTGTGTGTGTGTGTCAGTGAGTGTGTGTGTGTGTGTGTGTGTGTGTGTGTGGAGCCTGCAGAGTAGGTTATTAGCACTGAAATCCCTCTTGCTTTCGATTGTGTCTGTCTGAACGTGACTCACACTGTAGCGCTGTACCTGGCTAATCGCTAACGCATTAACTGGGCTTACTGCTCATTGTTGCTCAGGTTGGGTAACAGACAGTGGTTTTGATAGGGAAAGGAGAGGCAGTGAGCCAGCCAGACAGCTGCGGCATTGAGGTCACAGAAAAATGCTATTTTTTAACCCCGTCTGGCTCGCATCTTAATGTTTCACAATAAGAGTACAGACTCGTTACGTTGCAGAAATGACACACGGGTGATGGGAGGCGTTGCAACACCTACAGCAGGTGAAAAAATCTAAACTTAGAGCTGTAGCTACTGTTTATTCATTTCTGGGTTATCCTTCCTGTCGTCCTCCCGGGTCAAATTGACCCTGTCTGTTGTGACTGTTCCTTCTTTCCTCCCTTCCTTCCTTCCTCCCTTCCTTCCCTCCTTCCTTCCTTCCTTCCTTCCTTCCTTCCTTCCTTCTTTCCTCCTTCTCCTTCCTTTCCTCCCTTCCTCTCTTCCCTCCTTCTTTCTTCTTTCTTTCCTCCCTTCCTTTTGTGCTTCTTTCCATCCTTCCTTCCTTCCTTTCTTCTGTCCTTCTTTCCTCCCTCCCTCCTTCCTTTCCTTCCTTCCTTCTTTCCTTCCTCCCTTCCTTCTGTCCTTCTTTCCTCCTTCCTTCCTTCCTTTCCTCCCTCCTTGCTTCCTTCCTTTCTTCCCTCCCTCCTTCCTTGCTTTCTTTCCTTCTTTCCTCCCTCCCTCCTTCCTTCCTTCCTTCCTTCCCTCCCTCCTTTGTTCCTTCGTTTCTTCTGTCCTTCTTTCCTCCCTCCTTCCTTCCTTTCTTCCCTCCTTGCTTTCTTCCTTTCTTCCCTCCCTCCTTCCTTCCTTTCCTTCCTTCTTCCTCCCTTCCTAAACTCGAGGACAACAGGAGGGTTAATACAGTAATAGATTTCTCTATTTCCTCATTTCTGCTGGAGCTCTGCAACACCGGTGTGTCCAGTTTACACTTAAACGCATCACAACATGCTGTATTCACTGTGCTCCGGATAAATGGCCGTCAATAAATCATCATTAGGTCAAGGTCCAGGTAGAATTTATTGCCAATTGCTTGCACCGTCAAACAAACTTTGACCACGGATGACATTTAGACAATATAACACTTGCTGCAGAGTCTGAAGTGTTCATGCAATTAAAGGATCAGACTGGTGGTATTTTAAACATAAACTGCAAATATTTTGGGAAAATTGCAGCAGGAAAGACGCACAGAAGAATTACATTGGTGCTTTATCCGTTCTATTAACCCTCCTGTTGTCCTCGAGTCAAGGAAGGAAGGGAGGAAAGGAAGGAGGGAAGGAGGAAAGAAGGACAGAAGAAAGGAAGGAAGGAAGGAGGGAAGGAAAGGAAGGAGGGAGGGAGGAAAGAAGGACAGAAGAAAGGAAGGAAAGAAGGACAAACGGAAGGGAGGAAGGAAGGAAGGAGGGAAGGGAGGAAGGAAGGAAAGAAAGACAGAAGGAAGGAAGGCAGGAAGGAAGGGAGGAAAGAAGGAGGGAAGGACAGAAGGAAGGAAAGAAGGAAGGAAGGGAGGAAAGAAGGAACAGTCAAAACAGACAGGGTCGATTAAAGGTTAAGGTGTTAAAGTTGTGTAAAATAAAGTTTTTCTCATGCATCACAAACCTACGCAGTCGGCTCTTTTATTGATCCATTTGTGGGATTTCCCTCGTTTATCTCAAAAACTAAAGAGATGATGATGGATGGTCTTTAACGTGATCCTTCAGAGGAGCTAAAAGGATTACATACATTTGGATAAAACTCCTTCAGAGGTTTGTGTTCTCAGATGGACGCTGTTTAGTAACTTATAGCAACAGCAGAGACATAATCAGGCGGATAATGAGGGGAAAAAATCTACAGTGCAGTTTGTGCTTAAAGAGGATTAACTTCACTTTAATGCATCTTCCACCACACCCAAACACAACGCAGCTAGGGTTCACCTCCATGAGTTGTGTTTCTATACGTTCAGTCTGTCCACATTTCAGTTCATACACACAACTTAACCTTCCTGTTGTCCTCGAGTCTAGGGAGGGAGGAAGAAGGAAGGAAAGGAAGGAAGGAGGGAAGGAAAGACAGACAAAAAGAAGGGAGGAAGGAAAGAAGGAGGGAAGGAAAGACATACAAAAGGAAGGGAGGGAGGAAAGAAAGAAGAAAGGAGGGAAGGGAGGAAGGAGGGAAGGAAGGAAGGACAAAAGGAAGGAAAGAAGGAAGGAAGGAAGGAGGGAAGGGAGGGAGGGAGGAAAGAAAGAACAGTCAAAACAGACAGGGTCGATTTGACCCGGGAGGACGACAGGAAGGTTAAATCATAATGTATATCTATTTGATTGACATCTTTTCATTACATCCTCATAATCAAACAATCACTTAGGTTGATGCACTGTAATTTTTCTAATCTGCTGCTTTCTGTCGTCTTCATGTCGTCCTCCCGGGTCAAATTTACCCTGTCTCTTTTGACTGTTCCTTCTTTCCTCCCTTCCTTCTTTCCGTTTGTCCTTCCTCCCTCCTTCCTTTCCTTCCTCCCTGCAAAGTAGGTTATTAGCACTGAAATCCTGTTAGGGTAAATGTTCCCATTAAGCACCAAAATCTAAGTCCAGCTGTGTTGTCATGGATACTGACATGATTTATAAGGGAGATCATTTCTTATAAAGCAACATTTATCTCTCATTGTAAAATGTATTCATTAGTTCATGTAGATTTTAGAATATAAAATAAAGATATTTGATGAATAAAGTGAGTTTAATTGGTACTGTGACTCCATTTAAGCTCATGTGTGCTCCAAATAAACCCACATCATGATTTATTTACTAAATATATATAAAAAATATTGATTTAAAAGAATAAAAAACAGCAATATATGTATTCAGTAACATGTTGAATATTAAAAAATGAGGAAAAATTAAAGGTGTGACTTCAGATGTAACCTTCTTTGTAATCATCAACATTTTCATCAATAACTGTAATTTAATGACACATTTATTTCTTAGTAACTGTAACAGATTACAGTTACTTTTATTTTGTAATTAAACTGGATATACTGTAGATAGTCTCAAATATATGAAGACATCTGAACCTGCTCCTGAAGAAGCTCTGAAAAAGCAAGTAAGTGACCTTTGAGTTCAGATTATTTTGTCACATGTAGAATTGACCTTTCATTCTTTATTTTGTTTACTCACTCCCTAATGAATTGTATTTTTCTGTCCCTTGTTTTCCGACTTGCTTTCTCTCATAATGCCGTACTTCCTTTTCTCTTTCCTTCCTCTTTTATTTATGTCAATCCTGCCCCCCCCCCCCCCCCCCCCCATTCCCCCCCTACCAGTCCCCTTCCCAGCGACCCTCTTCCTCTGCTGTCTCTCTGTGTCTGTGTTGTGTCTTCCTGGTTCGTCCTTTCATCCGTCAAAAGGATGAAGAGGAGGAAAAGGGAGGAAGAAGGCCCGTTTGAAGTTGGCGTCTGTCCCAAAATCAGTGGGCACACCTGGAGGCCAAATTGGTGGTGTTGTCATGTCCTGTGACACACACACACAAACACACACACTGAAATACACACTCAGTCACTCTCTCTCTCTGTCACACACACACACACACACACACACACATTTCCATCCTCACATCAAAGCGTCATGACTACAGGGCTTGAGAAGACTAAATACCGTTTACCTTTAACTCTACTGACTGATCAGCTTCCTATGCACTCACACACCACCGGAAACACGCACACTCACGCACGCACACGCACGCACACGCACACACACACTCTTTCTCACACACACATACACACACACACAGAGTCTGCATGTGGCTACTTGAACAAAACTTGACAACAACATTTTTTTTTTTAATTGGATGCTTCCTTACATCTATGAGGAACAAGTGCATCTTATATATATATATATATATATATATATATATATATATATATATGTGTGTGTGTGTGTGGGTGTATGTATGTGTGTGTGTGTGTGTTAGATTTTCCCCTGACCCCTCTCACCTTACCTGTGTTTACGTGTGTGTGTGTGTGTGTGTGTGTGATCCTCCACTTCACAAACAGCAAGAGTCAGACTCAGTCATGGTTACACTCACACAAGAACACACTTTACACACTTCAGACTAAACAAGACTTCCAAAGTTATCTTATCTGCTTTTTGTTTGTTACTGATTTTGGTAAGATGGAAACTGAACTCTGACCAAACCACAGATCTTCTCAAACTGAAAGTATGTAATATATTATATAAACTTTGCATTTGGATGGAAGAGGCTCCAAAACTGACCATCACATGACTTTTCAGATTAAAAGACGGTACTGGGATAACAGACATAAAAAAAATAATCTAGAGAAAAATAATCTATCAAGTTTAAATATTGTCATGGAAATGAAAAGTTAATTTGCTGTAACTGATGTAATCAAATGTAAATGTAAACTTATTATAATCATTTTGAATCTTTAGGCTTTGAGGGAGAAATCAAGTCAAGTAAAGTTGCATCACTGGTGTTAGAATGCAGTTAAATGTACTTTTGATTTCAATGTAATTTAAACTAATCAGATTCATGACTCAAGTCCAAGTCATGTGACTCATCTCCACACCTCTGATAGATTTATATAATATATGATATACAGATATACAGATACGAATTTAGCTGTTTTACAATGAAAACAGATGACGTAATATAATAAAGGCTTGGCTTATTGTTGCAGCTGGAACAATAGTGTGTCTGTGAATATTGACTGTTTATGTCTGCTGTCATACAGTAAAGTCCCACTAAAGGAAAGATCCTGTTTCAGTTTGTCCCGTATCTCCTGTGTCAGTCCTCTTTGTGTCACAGTCCTGAAATGTGTCAACATGTCAGTAAACATGAACCTGATGAACCAGCAGTGAGTGAGGCTGACTGGGAGCCTCAATCAGAAATTATAAAAATAAAATGTTAGGGTATGTTGATGAATGATGTTTCTCAGAGAGGATGGCAGTTAAATGATTAGTGACCTGTGAGAGGAAATAAAGCACATTCAGCAGGCCGTAGCTTTTAGTTACTCAACTGACAGCTGTCATGGACTCTCGCAGGGTTTCACCACAGCATCACAAGTCTAAATGTAAGTCATGAGCTCAGTCACATGCCAGCTGTTTCCCATCATCCCTGTCATATAGGTGCTTTGCATGTGTCAGAAATCTACTTCTCAGCATTTATAATAAGTACATCTTCATTTATTTGGCATTTAAAAAAACACATGTACCAAACAACTGAAAATCAATTTAAATACAATTAAAATAACATTTAAATACTTAAATACTACTAAAATGTAACATGATAACAGAATAAAAATACGGGAATGACTGTATTATTATTTCTATTTCTCTCTCTCTCTCTATATATATATATATCTATATATATATAGATATATATATATTTTAAGTTATTATTATTATGTTTTTTTTATATTTTTTATTTTTTATTCTAATTTTCTTATTTTTATTTTTCATGTTTCTCTCGTTCTGTGTCTTTTGTTTATCTTTAAGATGTTGACTTAGATTTGCTTGCATTGTATTTCTCTGCACACTGGTTGTGTATCTGTAAAGAAAAGTCAATAAAACAGATAAATAAATAAAAAATAAATAAAATAAAAATACAGAAGAATGTAAAACAACTGAAGGAAATTAGATCTCTTTAAATCTTTAAAAAGAGAGATTAAAAGGTTAAGTCTGGGTATATTCTATATTGTTCTTATAGTAAAATCCCTTGAAGAGATAAAAACACTAAGTATTGTGTGTGTGTGTTCAAAGCTTGATATATCGTATTCCTCTGAGTCATACATCTCCATTATTGTCCAAAATCTAAAACACATCAGTTAGTCAGTTGCTGCACTGTCTGTTCATTACCATGAAAACACACCTTTTCTATTATTATAATCATGTTTTTGTGTTTATAGGATTTTATCCACACTTTATTTATTTAACTCTATACTATAAATGTCCTCACTTGATCCTCATGATTATGTGCATTAATCCGTCATTGCAAATAGTTTCCAACGAATGTACTTGGCCTTTCCTTTGAGAAAGATTTGTGAAATCTACAGAGCTCAGCTGTTTGAGTAAATTACTGAGCCTTTTTGAAAAGTTTACATCTTTAAATGTGTGCTGATGTATTTATCTGCTCCTCTGCTCTCTGCTCTCTGTATCATGTTCATGTATCAAGATCAGCAGGTCTGTGTGTGTGTGTCTGCTTGTCTGAGCTGCACACACACACACACACACACACAGCAGACAGGATGAAGCTCCGCACCTTCCTGCAGGTTTGTGCGGAGGCGAGTGTTTATTTGTGCTTTTGAATGTAACTGCCAGCAAAGTATCAGAAAATGACGTTATTATATTTCTCTGATTCATGACTTCTTGACATCACCGCTCGCTCTCTTTATTCACTCTCAGGCTCTCTCTCTCTCTCTCTCTGAATGCTGTGTATTTACCACCAACACCAACTCATAAATCCTGCGTAGTGTACCTTTAACCCTTACCTACTGTTCATATTCAGGTATTTCACAGTTCATAATGAGTCTCTACACATCATTTTATAACCTCAAATCATTCATTAACACCTCATTAGTCATTCATTTAGTGGTGATTACTCCTTAATGAAGCTTTCAGAGAGCAGAGATAGTGCATTCTTTACACTTTTTTTGTAACAGAGTCAAACACAAATGTGTATAAGCTGCACAAACACACATTTTTCTTCTCTCAAATGTAAAAATGGGTCAAATTAGACGTTGAACAGTATGTGAGGGGTTAAATAATGTTAAATAACTAACTTGCCTGCAGGCCATCCCAGTTGAGATAGTGCATTGTTTAGTTTTTACACTTTTTGTTAACCTTTGTGTCATCCTCCCGGGACCCTGTCTGTTTTGAATGTTCCTTCCTTACTCCCTTCCTTCTTTCCTCCCTCCTTTCTTCTGCTTTTTTAAATTATTTTTTTAATAACTGAGTCTCTCAAATGCAAAAATGGGTCAAATTAGATGTTGAACAGTATGTAAGGGGTTAAATAAAGTTAATAACTATCTTGCCTGCAGGCCATCCCAGTTGATCTGGTCCAGTCTGGTTTTAGTTATATAATAATACTCTGATCAATTAGATGGATGTGATATAATTATGAAATCCTCAGCTCATAGACAAAGACAGACAGATACTTCTAGTCCGGCTGTCTGATGGATGAATGTTACGTCTCATGAAAAGACAGAAAGTAAAGTAGAACGTAGTAAAGTGAGTCACATGTTCAAGTTTTGGGTCAAATGTCAGAGTGTGAATTCCCGAAACAGTGTCATGAGACAAATAGCTATAACCTTACATGGGATGTTTGTGCTTTCAGACACACACACACACACACACACACACACACACACACACACACACACACACACACACACACACACACACACACACACACACAGCGCTGTAGGAAAATGGCTGGCTGCCTGTCTTTTATTTTGTAAACATGTTGACGTTCGGCTGGGCCAATCAGAGCGCAGGTCTATCACACAAAGATGAACAGGCAAGTCATTACGTGCTGTAGACACACATGTACACACACACGTACACACACACACACACACACCACACACGCACATAATATACAGACATGGACACACCTTGCTGACCGAGACATAAAAGCTTTGTTTTAACATCTGACACAACACACCTACAATTCTCTCTCTCTCTCACACACGTAAACGCACACACACACACACACACACATACACACACACACACACACACACACACACACACACACACATTCTCTCTCTTTCTTTCTCTCTCTCTCTCTCTCTCTCTCTCTCTCTGTCAGTCACACACACACACACACACACACACACACACACACACACACACACACACACACTCTCTCTCTCTCTCTCTCATTCAAACTATTAGCCACCGGTTGTTCTCAGAAATCAAACCCAATCACAAGCAGATGACAGTTCAGGCCCTCCAGACTCACAACATACATCTGCTATAACTGGTTTCTATGACATCATTCATCATTTTTAAATACATCTTCATCATAATTTGCCCTCATTATCACATTTAACACATTTTCGGTTGCGGTTGCAGCGAAAAAAACAAACAAAGGTTTAAACAGCAGAAGCGTCTATAATAATTATGAATAACATAAATGATTAGTAATTTGACTTATTCTCTTTCTTTCTTTGTCAAAACAGCCGCACCTTTTTCTTTCCATGTTACCCACACCCCTGTGACACATGGCTGTGCGGGTGGACGCGCCGCACCCCAACACAGAGAAACACTGCCCTATTTTCCAGAAGGTCCAGAAATACAGCATTTTTATTTATTTATTTATTCTTAATCAGATTCACTCCCTCATTTGGCTTGAGAGGGATACACATTTAAATCTCAAGTGTTGATTGAAGAAGGTTTTATTTGGTAGGTTCTATTGTTAGGTAGGTGTTACTGAAAGAATAATACCTGTCAAAGATCAACACGCTGACACATGAAAGACATACTTATGAAGTACTGAAGATCAACTTGGACTGGACCCAACAGATTTAAAGTACACTTGTCATTTCAAGTATCTGGATAAAATCCAAATTTGATTTAAAGGATAAAGCTGGGGATTTTTTCCCCTCTATATTTCTCTTATTGTCATCAAATGTGCAGAAACAGAACAGCAATGAACTCATACGTCATATGTGTGTGTGTGTGTGTGTGTGTGTGTGTGTGTGTGTGTGTGTGTGTGTGTGTGTGTGTGTGTGTATCCAAAGCTTGATATATCTTATTGCTCTGTTGTTATCCAAAAACTATTATATAAAATATACTATGTTGCTCATTGTGAATAACTACTCTCCTGATCGCTGTAATTATTCTTTGAAGCTGCCTTTGAACTCTTTCGACAATTTAGAAAAGTGATTTTAATAGTCTTTGAGACAGAGGAATAGTGTTGCTTTGAATAATCAGCTTTCAATTAGTCTCTAATGCTACTTGGATGCATTTACGATGAGCTGTTTAGCTATCAGAGCTATATAGATTTGACTCATGATTTGTAGATGAGGTACAATATTATTGTCTGGTGAACTTTGTCTTCTTCTTTGGATTTGACGTGTTTTTATCTGCAGCATTGCAGCTGTTACAGGATGATGCAGGACGTTATTTTACTATCATACATAAAACGCAGCTTTAAGTGCTTTAGAGTTAAAGCAATAAAACAATAACAAGGAAGTACAGCAAGTTAAAATCTTCAGCGCCAAGCAAAACAGTATTTCTATTTGTCTCAATAAATAGTTGGATGTGGTTTGATGATGAGAGCATTCCTGATAAATGTTGCTTTATAAGAAATTATCTCCCTTATAAATCATGTCAGTATCCATGAAACACAGCTGAGCTCAGATTTTGGTTTGGACAAACAGATTCAAACACAGCTTTTATCCTACAGCACTTTAACCTTATCACTACACTCAGTGCTGCTAATTAACACTGTTTACAACGGACTGGAATAGAGCTGTGCAATGACAGGATGTACTTGGGCTGTTTTTATGTATAGTATTTATTAATGATTATCTTTTTCTTTTCTTTTTATTTCTTTTTATTGTTCTATTTTATATTTTTATTTGTATTTGTTATTATGAATGAATGATGCACTGACTGGTGAGCACTTTAATATTTCCATTCTATTCTCTTCCATGCTATTCTCTTCTCTTCTCTTCTCTTCTCTTCTCTTCTCTTCTCTTCTCTTCTCTTCTCTTCTCTTCTCTTCTCTTCCATTCCATTCCATACGGCTGAAAACATTGGTTAGAAAATTAGAAAAGTCATTGAAATAGTTACATTACTTATTACATCATAGATAGAGTAACTACTAATCTGTATTACATTTCCAAAGTAACCTGCTTATCACTTCATTATCACTCATACAAAAAATAATAATGTGCATGTCTCTGTGTTCGATTGTGCATTACTTAACTTGACATGTATGTACAGAGTATGACTGTGTGTGTGTGTGTGTGTGTGTGTGTGTCAGACTGACCTGTGTCACAGAGAGTTATGTTGGCCTCTGCTGTGTTGTGTGTCAGCGTGTGTCCTTGGTCGGAGATGAGTTGTGTGAAACGGGGGGATTTCAACCCAATCCCTCTCATGACTGGCAACCCTTAAATCACTCAGCACTTTTGGCCTCGGGGTCATGGCAAAATCAGGGTTGCCAGATTAGATGAAAACCCCACTCTCTCTATCTGTCTCTCTTTATCAGTGTCTCATTAAATGCATGGAGGTGTAGGCGAGGGAGAGAGGGTGAAACGAGAGAGGGAGTAAGAAATAAAGGGGAATTAAAGAAAGTGGGGAAGACTGAGGAAGGTATGGAAGTGAACTAATTAGACTGATGGGGAGATGTGAAGAGAAGGAAACAGATAAAAATGGTGGGAAAGGTTGAGAGGAGGAAGGAAGAGGGGAGAAGGAGGTATAGAGAGACTGATTACAGAAAAGAAGGAACACACCAGTCGACTACACGTAATCAGACGTCTTATTTAATACTCATCATCCCTCTCTTCCTCTTTTTCCAATTCGAACGTTACATTTCTGAAGAAGTAAAGAAAAAAGCCGAAAACGCTGTCTCCTACAAATTATGTTCATATATGACAAAATACGTCAATTACGTTATCTATCGGAAGAGTGACTGTCCTCCTCCAAAGAAAAATGACACTAACCCTAACCCAAAAATGACATATAGTTGTGTTTGACTGTTTCATGGAAAGGAAGGCTGCAGGCATTAACCCAACAGTGGACTTTACCACAGTAGATTGCTGTTCATTTCCTGTTTCAAACTGCAAGTCAGGACAATTAAAAACAAAAAAAAAACACACATCATGATCATCCCCATCCTTACCATCATGGCCTCATGTGTGAATGGGCCTGAAAACATAGCTGCACTAACTCATGACTTTTTTGATTTATTTATGTGTCCAGAGAAATAAATGTACTCTGTGGACAGCAGAGTTTCTCTCTTGGGTGCCAGCTGGTGCAAAAAAAAAACAAAAAACAAAACAATATTCAAGGGCACAGCAGGTTACTAGGATTGACATTTTATTAACAAATTACATTATAAACCATGAGGTGTATAACAGGAATCCAACAGGTTTAAATCCTGTGATATAAATGCAATAATAGGCAATAGTAAATATAAGACTACCATACAAAATTGGATATAAATATTGCATTTCCATATCCATAAAGCAGGAACCTGGCTCTCTTAAACCTAAATGGAATGGAGCCTCAATTAATAATAATATATAATAATTCATGTTAAATTTTGTGTACATATTTCCTGTATTTTCTGTTTGTATGATGGTGGTGGCCTAAGACTTTTTCACAGTACTGTATATACAGTACACATATATAGTACATGCATTTCCTCATAACATGATGCATATAAAAAGTCACTCTCCTTATCTCGGTGTGTGCTGCTGATATATTGATATTTTGATTAGGTACAAGGAAGCTGTGTTCAGCTCTCAGACATAATAAAATAACAAAGTCTTTACTTTCTGTTTCATCTAATCAGCGTTTTGTTGCCTTGTAGTCCTCCTGCTGGTGGCTTATCACATCTTTCCAGGTGTGTCTGCCAGGGAAAGCCCTGCTGATGCTGCTAGCCTCTGGCTCTCCATATCAGCTGTCAGACTCACTGACTCATCTTATGTATGTCTGGTTATTAATGAGTCACACACACACACACACACACACCTACACACACACACACACACACACACACACACACCTACATACACACACACATTGAGAAGTACTGTACACACATAGCAGCACCCACGCAAAGGGGGAAATTATTTACTAATGCTAATGCTGGAGGACACACACACACACACACACACACATGCTCACACACACACATGCTCACACACACACACACACACACACACACACACACACACACACACACACAGACATAAACACACACACACACTGAGATGTACTGTACACACATAACTGGGGGAAATTATTTACTAATGCTAATGCTGGAGGACACACACACACACACACATGCTCACAGTCACACTCACACGTACACACACACACACACACACACACACACATACACACACACACACACACACACATGCTCACAGTCACACTCACACGTACACACACACACACACACACACACACACACACACACACACATACACACACACACACACACACACACACACACACTGAGATGTACTGTACACACATAACTGCACCCACACACAGGGGCAATTATTTACTAATACTAATACTGGAGGACACACACACACACAAACACACACACACACACACACACACACACGTTTACCCAGACACACACACACAAATACGATTCCCATGTGTGTGTGACTCAGCGTCTGTGAGCGGCAGAGACAGACTGAGGAATGTAAACAGCAGTGGTTGCAGGTTCAAATCCCAGCAGAGTGAGAGAGAACACGACACGGCTTTGTGGCTTTCACCCTGCGTGCTTACGACTGATACCAGCCGCTATTTACTGTTCACACTTCATTAAGCTTCCATCATGTGCACATCACTGCTGCACCTTCGACACTGCCCTGCTCAACATTTTTCTATTCCTATTACATCAGAGAGCCACCGAAAGACAGTTGAGAAATCAAACATCTGACAGACAAACAACAAGCAAACAATCATGCTGTGAAACACTTTATATCGGTTCAATGAGTTCATATAGTTTATAGCGTATAGGATATTACACTACACACAAACTTAAGGTACTTTAACAAAATGAAATATAATGAAATGATAGTGGCCCATATTGTTGCACAAAGCTTTCAGTCTTTCATTTAATTTTGGTTTAACCCTCCTGTTGTCCTCGAGTCAAGGAAGGAAGTGAGGAAGAAGGAAGGAAAAGAGGGAGAAAGGAAGGAAAGAGAGAAGAAGTGAGCAAGGACAGACGGAAGGAAGGACGGGAGGAAAGAAGGAAGGGGGGAGGGAGAGAGAAAGAAAGAAAAAGAGGAAGGAAGGAAAGAAGGACAGAAGAAAGAAGGAAGGTACTGGGGAGGAAAGAAAGAGACAAGGAAGGAGAGAAGGAAAGAAGGAAGGAATGAAGGAAGGAAGGAAGGAAGGAGGGAAGGAAAGAAGGAGGTAGGGAAGAAGGAAGGACAGAAGGAAAGAAGGAAGAAAGGGGGATGGAGGAAGTAAAAGAGGGAGAAAGGAAAGAAGGAAGGAAAGGAGGGAAGAGAGCAAGGAAAAGAGGGAGAAAGGAAGGAAAGGAAAGAAGGAAGGAAAGAAGGACGGGAGGAAAGAAGGAACAGTTAAAACAGATGGGGTCAATTTGACCCGGGAGGACGACAGGAAGGTTAAAGACTGAAAAGCAATGGAATACACTGGAAAATATCCAGTAGTTGTCCGACTCTTAAAAAGATAATACATCATGGTTTCTTACAGTTGTACAGTTACGTCATGATGGAGTCTGCAGCGCCGGCACTGCCTTAAAAACCACAGGAATGGTCTTTTATACACTGAAACTGACCTGCAGACAATCCCAATAACAGCATTACTCATCTAAAAAAGGTGAAGGTTAAATGGGTCAGCCAAAGCAACAGTTTAGGTGCCAAAATGACGCATCCAGGTAGTAGGTGAGGTAGGATGTAATTAAAGACTTGACATTCATGAAAATGTATTTTGGGCTTGGACTGAGCCTTTGCTGGCTGTTTTACTGGATTAATGATGATGAAAGAAGAGGAGACTGGCAGAGCTCTCTTCTAGTCAGAAATATCTAACTAGTCCTTGAGAAAACAAAGACAGTGATTATCACAAACATGTTACAACCAGGTTTGATGTCTCAAGATATTTGTAGAAGAATTTATGGCATTTTTTTGATGTGTATGTGTAATGAAAACCTAACCAGAAGTAAGTGAAATCTTGGCAAAATCCTATAATATAATCTACCCAATACCCAAAAGACAGTGCAAATATGAGTAATTAAATATTAAATATGGGCTAAATACGTAATTATGGAGCTAGAATGTATTTTGCATGATTTACAGATTAAAACTCCTTATTTATCTTCTACTGGCTCTTTATGCAACCACTCAGTTCAGCCTCTGTTTGAAACAGTGTGTTTTAGCTCCTGTCTCTTTAATCTCCGTACCGTACTGTCTTCTTCCGCTTTATCCGGGGTCGGGTCGTGGGGGCAGCAGCCTAAGGAGAGAAGCCCAGACTTCCCTCTCCCCAGCCACTTCATTCAGCTCTTCCCGGGGGATCCCGAGGCGTTCCCAGGCCAGCCGAGAGACATAGTCTCTCCAGCGTGTCCTGGGTCCTGAACACCTCACCAGTGAGGCATCCTAATTAGATGCCCGAGCCACCTCATCTGGTTTCTCTCAACGCGGAGGAGCAGCGGGTCTACTCTGAGCTCCCTCCGGATAACTGAGCTTCTCACCCTATCTCTAAGGGAGAGCCCAGCCACCCTACGGAGGAAGCTCATTTGTACTTGCCATCTCTTTTCACCACGACAGATCTGTGCAGAGTCCGCATTACTGCAGACGCCGCACCGATCCGCCTGTCGATCTCACGCTCCATCCTTCCCTCACTCGTGAACAAGACCCCGAGGTACTTGAACTCCTCCACTTGGGGCAGGATCTCATCCCCGACACGGAGAGTGAACTCCACTCTTTTCTGGTTGAGAACCATGGACTCGGATTTGGAGGTGCTGATTCTCTTTAATCTCTTTAGTATTAATATAAAACATCTTTTGTCATAACTGATCTGTGAATGTTTTACAGTGTTTTCTTTAAAAGGGAAGCTTCATGGCAGTGGCCTCTTTCAGCAGGACAATGCACCTTGCCACACTGCAGAGAATGTTCAGGAATGGTTTGAGGAACATGACAGAGTTCATGCTGTTGCTTTCACCTCCAAATTCCCCTGATATGAATCCAATAAAGCATCTCTCGGATGTGCTGGTAAGACAAATATGATCCAAGGAGGGCGCAATTTACTGGAATTAAAGGATCTGCTGTTAACATCTTGCTACTGGAAACAGAAGACACCTTCAGAGGTCTTGTGGAGTCAATGCATCGATGGCTCAGAGCTGTTTCAGTGGTCTGCAGGGAACCTAAAAAATATGAGCCAAGTATAATTATAATAACAATAATAATCTTTATTTGTTGAACATTTTTCAAAAACCACAGACACCTTAACATAATAAGAGCTGACAGTGTGCAGGAATTCATTACTTTCTAAAACAAATAAAACTAGTAAAAGAAAAACAGACAACCACAATAAAAAACAAAAAAACTGCTGCATGTTTCATGTTGTAAATAAAGTTGGAGTTGATTAGCAGAAAGCAGTAGTGGCAGTAAAACAGCAGCACCAGTAATCTGTAGCTATAACAGTGGAAGTTAAACAGTAGTAGTTATCATGACGGGGTTAGTATCCGACAGTGACGTTAATTGTTGTGTCCGAGTTCCTGTCTGTGTGGTAAAACACCTGTGTGTGTGTGTGTGTGTGTGTGTGCGTGTGTGTGTGTACGTGTGTGTGTCCACTGCTGCAGGTGCTTCATTCAGCTCAGGCCTTCATTCATAAAAACAAGCTGTGGTGGAAAAACAAAAGGAAGGATGTTGCACTTCAGCGCAGCAAAGAATGGACTCATTGTGTCGTCACGACGCCAACATCCACTGCACATTTCTCACACTTTTCATTTTAAAGTGGACTTGAGTTGACAATGTTGGGAAATGATTGTTGAGTTCATTTCCACGGCTCACACTGTTTCTGTTTTGGAAGGACACAAATCCTGACTCACATTTTGTGTTTAGTCAGCAGTAGCTTATTCATTTGTTGTAGTGTTGATGCTGATGGTATATTGTTGTACAGAATGGGTCAAAATATGAAGTAAACCTTAGTAAGTGGGTCCCAAACAGCAGACTTGAACAGTGTGGTGTTGCAGAAGAGTATATTTTTGGAAAGCAAGAGGATCTGTGTGCTCCATCTCAATGATATGATCACTGGAGTGGTTCATTTAGATTTTGTCTTTCACTTTGCATTTGTGTACACTGGAAAACACTTTGTACTCCTCACTAGAAAAAGCTATATGCAGTGTTAAACATATATTATTTATCCAGTGCAAATACTGCAAATATTACAGTATGTGACATAGATAGATAATCTATTTTTATAATAGAGAAAATATAAGTTTAATTAGCTGGAAAAGGCAGTTGAAATACCAGCCATGTTGTCAAAAACAGTGTATAGTCCAGTTCATGTCTAATCTGATGGTCGTTGTAATTATGACCCTGAGTCATGTTGTCTAGTTGACTAAATATAAGATTACTTCCTTATTAGGAAGAAGCAGGTTAGGGCTCATGGCTAGATAGATAGCAAAAAGGCAAAAAGTGTCCGTTGCTGTTTGTTTATCCCTGCAGGAAGGACTGTATTCATCAGTATTTCTCATTATGAGTCGCTGCAGCTTGGGTACCTAAACCATGATCTTTCCCTAATCCTAACCAAGTGGCTTTTGTGTCTAAACCACAGCGCTGTCACACCACAAAATATCATTATTTTATAAAATGGTCCAGTGAGTCGTTAGTCTGGTCCACATCCATCCTCTAGAGGGCGCTGAAAACACTTCTACATGTCATTTTGGGAGTCATTGGAAAGAGCCCTATTCTGTTATTTTGATATGAGGATGTGTGTGAGATACTGATGTGCAGTTGAAATCAGAGTGTATGTAGTGCTGAAAGAAGTTGATATTGCAATAAAAATGAAAGTAGTAGTAGTAGTCATAGTCGTAGTTGTAGTATCGGTGAACATAAAAGGTTTGAAGGGAGGTAAGATTCAGTTGAAGTTCAAGAACTGCAAAAAGGGCCTGCAGAGATTATACTTTCTGCACAGACTAAATTCTTTTAATGTTGACAGGATTTTAATGGTTTTATTTTATAAAGCTTTTATTGGGTCCATTTTAACATTTTGCTTAATTTCGTTTTATGGAAACTTGCCAATAAAGAACAAAAATCGTTGGCTAAAAATTGTGAAAGAAGCCAGTAAGGTAATTGGCATGTAGCAGCGTTCTCTCTCAAAGATCTTTGACAGACTTGTCTTTAAAAAAAGCACGGGTCAATCTTGTCCAGCTCTGATCATCCACTTCTGGAGGAATTCATCCCCCTGCCATCTGGACAGAGATTTAGGCCTCGAGCACGAACAAACAGGTTCATGGAACAGGAAATGTTCCCTTGTCACACGTGCATCAATACAGTTAACCTGTACAACCCCTAAAACAACATTTCTTATTTGTATTCGGATTGAGATTGTTCTTATCAAGTTTGGTTGTGTTGTATATAACTGTTTATTTATCTATTTATGGTTGTTGTGTTAGTTGTTTTTTGTTACTGTCACTGCAAACCAAATTTCCCCTCGAGGGACAATAAAGCTCTGAACTGAACTGAACTGAACTGACAAAGTTTAAGAGCTGAAACTGAACATTAGAAGATGTTGGACTTGCTGTAGAAGTTACTGTTGTCAGGTGAAAAAGTGTAAGTGAAGAAATTAGTTAAAATATCTGTAAGAGAGAGTAAGAGACCAAAACAGTTGAAATGTTAGTTTATGAGTGAGACATAAATGCAGATTTATGGTCAAATCTTGCGAAACCAAATCAGCTGCTGTTACTGTTGCTGTTACTAAACTCTCATGGTGGCCTTTAGAAGACTGTTATATAACCAGAGCATTTCAGCAGTCCCTGCATGCGTTCATCCACACCCAGGTGTGCTTGAGAAAGACACTTTCATAATGTACTGTAGAGAGCCATCTGGAAGGCTCATGGGTAAACACTTCCACGGGTTTAAGTGCTGAAATTTGTCAGTAATGACTCCACATTGAGCCACCGAGGCCGTGACTGACTCACAGACAAACACACACGCAGTATAACAGTTACCTAACATGAGCTGTAAGTATACTGTATGTATTTTTGTCCTTTCCATTCTTCATGCATGACTCACACATGTCCCAATCAGAGGCCAGGTGAGTTGGGCTAATACGGCTGGTGTCCCTTTCTCCACACCCTCTAGGACACTCATGACCACACCGCCCACTCTTTAACCCCGACCTGAGTCACCTCACCCTGCATCGGCCACGACAGCAGCCCCTGGCTCAGAGGCTTCGGACCGCAGCGCTGCCAATCACAGCAAGCTACGTTAAGCTATGCTAAGATAACAATAACCTTGAGGATTACCCTGTGATGAAACTGTGGTGCGGAGAGGTATTAGGGTATTTCTACTGCATTAACCCCCCCTTTCTTCTTGATTCCTGAGGATTGTTTTTGAATGGTTTCAACTTGCTGATGTGCAGACTGACGCATGTGCGGTCAGACTGCACTGAAAGCAATGCAAGGAATTAGCTAACTGGGGTTTTGTCATCGCTCGATTGATAGCAGTGGTGTGATTTCTCTTTAAAAACCTGATGAGCTGTCTCGCACACAAATACACTCACTGACTAACACCAAGAAAAACTGATTCATAGAGTATTTAAAGCAACTGTTATTTTGGAATCACACTAGGTCTGTTGGAAGATATTTGTCTTATTGATAATGTTTAAGTGAAGTTTCTCAAAGTCCTCAAAGTCCTCGTTAACGAAGGCAACAGATCAACATCCCAACTATTTCACAATGACTGACAGTAATCGAGAATGGAAAATACTGCAACGTCCATAATCACATGAACACAACATAACAAACAAACACAAGTAAACAAATACACACACACACACACACGCACACAAATGAAGAGTCGGAAAACTCTGCAAATGAACAGATGTTTTGTCATTACTTCCATTATTGTTTAAAGACCTGATAGTTTTATGTTTCCTAATTTTACTATAAAATATTGTACTTCACTACATTTACCCCAAAAAATGTTAAATCTGATATAATGTGATGCACTGCACAATGATTTAAACAGTAAGATACACTTTTCTCAAAGGCTCCCTGAGGTTTTTATGTCCATATTCTAAAATTAATATATTCTGCTAACACCACAGTATAGTCAAACTTTAGCATCTCATCATTGTGAGTATGATTATAATTGTTTTATCAAGACTTTGACAGCAGCTGTTCTCATGCCTAACACTTGTGAATTATTGGGGGGGGGGGGGGGGGGGTTAATTGTATGTTATAATGTTTCCATGTGTTTACTATTATTGGGTTTTATGTTTATTTCTCAAATTGCATGTCTTTATGTTTTTTTTAATTTCCAATTCTGACTGCTAAATGCTTGTTTTATATAAAGCACATTGAGTTGCCATTGTGTATGAAATGCTCTATATAAATAAAACTGCCTTGCCTTGCCTATGAATATATAAAAACTTAACTTAAAGGGTTAGTATTTACTAGCTTTTTGGAATAGCATAATCAGTGTTGAGAATGGTTTTGGTTTGTTCGTTGATGATTCACACTTACAGCAGGTGACATGACGGCACCTGAGTCATTTGCTGATGAAGACTGTTCACTTCTGTTTCTAAGAATAAAACTTCATGCTCCACCATTCAAAATTCAAGATAGATTGAATGAAGGAGGCCGGACTTGCTGGTGGTTTTCACTGGTGCGTCTTTTGATTGTATTCCTGTATCTCTGTTGTGTTTAAACCATTCATTTTTTAGTTCATTTTAAATATTAAAGCGTTAAAAAATAAACACAATTACTACACATGAATGTCTTTCGGAGGCTTGGTTTTAAAGCTAGTGTGAAGAATACTGGTATCATATTTAACTAGACAACCTAAGGCCAACAACACAGAACAAACCTGCTACATCAAGTCATTTTTGGGTGATTGTGTTACCTCTGGAATGTTATTTTCCTCTTTTACTGGAAGACCGGTCTGTAATCATACCAGTTTCACTTTAGGCTGCATGCATGATTAATGACAGTTAGACGAATGGTTACTACTTCTTCAGATACTTTCTTGTCACACACACACACACACACACACACGCACACACATGCCAACAGCAGATCTGCGGTAATGACAACGCAGTTGGTGGGCAATTGTCCACCCTTCCTCTTTCAGCCACAGGTTTGACTCAGACCCAACGTGTGTTTTGCTACATACTGTCTTTTGGAGGCCCAATTGGAGTTTTAGATCTTTCAAATATGACAATTTTAGGAAGTTACCTTTTGTCTAGTCCTCACCTCTTCAGAGGGCTGATGGAGGGTTCAAACTTGGTTATACGGACGAGGTAAGAATTGGAGTTTTAGGTCAAAGGGCTTTTTGTTTTGTCGCTGAGAGTCCCCACAACTACAGAGGAACAAATGTGTTTCCGTGTGTGTGTGTGGTAGGATGTCTGAATATTTCTTTCCACTTCTCGCTTTGAAGTTTCACCAAAATCATCCCACTTCTCTGCTGCACCAGCACTCACAAATACAAACACACACACACACACACACACAGATGTTGTGAACACTTATTCATCAGGCTGATCAAAAGAGCGGCCTGCTGAACACACACACACACACGCACGCACGCGCACACACACACACACACACACACACACACACACACACACTCATTTATCATGAAGCAAAGAGCTAGAGACACAACAGCATGTGCATGTATGTGTGTGTGTGTGTGCGTGTGTGTGCATGTGCATGTCTAATAAACAGGCCTATAAATAACATGAGAGGAGGAGACACTCAGTGTTTTTGTTGTGGTTTGATGTTTTGTCGCTGGAAGATCCTGCAGACACAAAAACATCCCCAACAGTAATTACCGTCTCCGTGGACACCGACGACTGACGAGCCCCTCCTCAGCCAATCGCAGGCCGAGTTGGGGTAAGGAACTATTTTAGCTCTATTCACATTGACATCACGCCATCCTGAAGTGTCTGTGAGGCAGCAGGTGAAAGTCTCATCTGTTACTGTCACACAAAAAATCTAATGTTTTCTGAACATCTGTAACACGGATATGTTTGTTTGTGGATACACACTCAGACTGGCACGACCAAATATAAACGTCTGTGTCATATTATGTACATCTGAAAAGTCACTCTAAATGTTGCCATGGTGAATTCTGCATTCACCAGTAACCATTTCCTCTCCAAAAGCTTTTATTGTACAGATATATTAACCCTTAAACAGGCACCAGGAGATACATACTGTACATATTTACATTTTTTAATACCTTAATACTGTAGGGGCAACGTATTCTGGTGGAGATACAACTACAACACAAAATCCAAAATAGACTTAATTTTTTGTGAAGATGTTTACTTTTTTATTACTATTAACATCAAAGTAAATAAAAGGTAAATAAAAAGAATAAGATGCAGATGTGTTTAAAAGAGACCTAAAAACTTTTTACTAAAGCGTCTTATGTTATATATGTTCTCTTTTAACCTTTTTTTTCTGCTCTGTAGCACTTTGAGATTGTTGAAATGTAAAGTGCACTGCAAATTAAATTGATTTAAAATGTATTTACTTATTTTCCACTCCTGCCTGTTTAAAGGTTAAACAAGAATGAAACCAGCTGCCAACCTGCTAACATGCAGTTACAATGGTACAATATAATATTATACACTGGCTTAATTCAGACTTTTATCATGGTAACATTTGATATTTGATCAGAAACCGTTCTTTACCAAATGTTATGACAATCCAACCACAAAAGAGTAATTTATGGAGACATTAAAAGAAAAACGCTGCTACTGAGGCTATAAAAATCTAATTGAAACTTCTGAATCTGTTGCAATCAAAACCCTAATAACTAAAAAAAAACTCTCAATAACAAAACAGGAGTTTTCTACGTCAACGTGATTGTTTATAGTTTGCACCCATCAGCTGTGGAAATCAGCTGTGGTGACAAACACACCTGGCTGTGAACGAGGTCGTGCTGATCTGCTTTGATCCAGTCAGACGGGCCGCTCACTTATCAGTATGTTGGTCTGAATGGGGTATGAATGAGCTTAATAGAGGAGAGAGTGACCATGGGATACAATGACCTCTTTGTTTATGAAGGTAAACAGGAAACACACACACACACACATGCACGTACACACACACACACACACACACACACAATGAAAAAGGATCCATGCCTTCGATTGTCAAGGCTATGAGAAAAACTGGTCTTCAAGCTGCAGTGTGTGTGTGTGTGTGTGTGTGTGTGTGTGTGTTGGTATTGTTACCATGAAGCACCTGCTGCTGCTGTTGCTGCTGTTTTAATCTCAATAATAAGTTTCTTGATGTGAGAGACACATAAACACATGAGGATATTCCTATAAAGGAGCTGTAAAGTTTATATAATGTCTATGAAGCTTCTGTTCAGTCATGTTGGTTCTCAGATTGCAGCAGTTGTACGAGCCAAAATATGTTTTGTTTATGTTTATATTTGCTTCAGCTGCATGTATTGCATCACATGCATTGATTGACACATGGGTGTGGTTTCCCCTTATTTTACCTGTTCACTTGGTTGGCGGTGGGAGATTTGGACAAAGGGAGTTAGT
Organism: Scomber japonicus; assembly: GCF_027409825.1. Lineage (NCBI taxonomy): Eukaryota > Metazoa > Chordata > Actinopteri > Scombriformes > Scombridae > Scomber > Scomber japonicus. The sequence goes on along the minus strand of NC_070587.1, from coordinate 30,734,733 downwards.
AGAGCTCTGATATTTTCTGTTGACCGTCACCATCGTCTTCATCATCATCATCATCATCATCACCATTGTCTTTCATCACTTTATTCTTACAGTCGGATCACATCAGGGTTTTTACATGTTTGTGGAACAGCTGCTTGTCAGTCCTTTTTGTCTTTTTCATTAAAATAAACTGCAGTAAAAACGACATCCGGACTTCACTATGATTTTGTGGAAGTGTCACAGATAAGAGCCGACTAAGTCTCTCAGCGGCCTTTCAGAAAAGTAGTCGCTACAGCAGTGATTGATCAGGAGGGAGCTCTGAAAGTGCTGCTGGACGCCATCAGTAGGAAAACATTGGAATAAATGGGAATTGTTGTTATCTGCATTTAATTGAGCTAGATGAGAAGATAGATATCAGGTTTTATCTCTGCACTCAGTACAGACATGTTCAGCTTCCATGAAATCTTATGAAATATACCATGTGACAACTCCAAATCTGTCTGGTTTAAAACAAACATAAAGATATAAAATAAGACGGCGTCTGCAGGTATAACAGGAAGTTAAATGCTGTATTACTTTAAGGGCATTTCTTCTTTGTTGGTATCAGTTTGATGACATGCAACACACACATAAGTCATGTGCAGACCATACTGACAGATCACATGTATGTAAATATATGAAAAATGTGCATATATGAAAGTATGTGTGTGTGTGTGTGTGTGTGTGTGTGTGTGTGTGTGTGTGTGTGTGTGTATGTGTGTGTGTGTTTGTGTGTGTGCATGAGCTCTGAGAATAGATTTGGAACAGGAAGTCTAAATCCAGCCTAGACCAGGAAGAAAAGTGTGTGAGAGGAACAAACAAATCAGGAAATCCTACCCCTCTACCCCCCTCTACCCCCCCCTTTCTTCCTCCGACACATCTAAAACACACACACACACACTCACATCGATCTCCACTCACTTTTGCATTCCTTCATTTCCAAACTCGAAGCTCATTGACATTTAATTTTTAATCTATTTTAAAGTTAATAATAAAGTTAATCCGAGGCAGGTGAACAGGGAAGTATATTGATTTTTAGATTCATTTTTCCTACTGCAGGAGAAGCTAGTTTAGCTAACGGGTTTATTGGAGGGGGAAGGGTTTTTATATTATGAACTGAGGGTCTACTAATGTGTATTTAGACAGAATGTGAGGAGTGGGCTCAGTTACCATCACACATAATGTTTTAACTTGAGTGAAAATTTTACACTACATTAAGGGGGCAGATTGTAAGATAGATAGATAGATAGATACTATAGGTGGATAGATAGATAGATAGATAGATAGATAGATAGATAGATAGATAGATAGATAGATAGATAGATAGATAGATAGATAGATAGATAGATAGATTCAAACCAGGATAAGAGCAAATTAAAAAGCAGCCTAAAAACTCAATAAATATGCAAGTAAATGATCTTGTAGCAGGGTTAGATATATGATTGTGTTAGACAGCAAAAAAAAAAAAAGAAAAAAAAGAAATATTGCACATTGTCCAGTATTGCAGCGCCTCTGTTAACTATTTAATGATTTTATAGTCGTGGCCCCTTCTCATTTCTACGTAACATGAAAATCAAGTCACAAACTCATGAAACACACTTGACCAAAACTAACTCATATCTAAGGCCAGTGTACTCCTCCTCCAGAACTGCTAAGTCATACTCTACTGTATGGGCGAACTACTTCGGAAACCCCCTCCTCCTCCTACACCTTTTTCAAAATGTCGTAATTGAGGGGGCTGTATTCAAACATTTCTGTAACTTTCCGAAACCGACAATCCGACACCCACCTCACCGAGTAATTGGCCGGCTATGCGGAGGTGAGAAAGTAAACAGGGGTTGTAAAACTTCTCGCCCCAAGCACATCTGATCATTTCAAGGAGAGACCTGTCTTAAAATTTGAGCCATTATCTCTTTATTTAAACATCTGTATCTCTATGACAGGCGGCTTTTAACTCTGTCTCTGACTCTTGAACAGCTGTAAACACTTTAATGTGGCAGTCAGACGACAAGTGGTATGAGCTCGTTCATTTCTGGCCCTTAATGTTTGACTGTGATGAATTTACAGTACACAGCTCTAGTTTCAAGAGTCTGCTAACGTTATCATGTTTTAATGGAAGCTAATGGTATATATATATACATACATATGAAAGTGATATAAAGCATGTGTGATGAAATAGTATATAGGATAAAACATGCAAAAACAGTGGTATTGTCTTTTATGTACTACACACACACACACACACACACACACACACACACACACACGTAGAGGAGGAAGTAGGATTGCTTTTTTCCCTGAGGAAGTCTGCATGTGTGTGTGTGTGTGATACAGGTTCTCAGGCCGGCTGGTACTTCCTCCTCCTCCTCCTCTTCTTCTTTTGTCGTTTGTTCCTCCTCCAGCTGGAGTACAGACAGGAAACAGATGCTCTCTTTCTCCCTCTCTTCCCTTTTTCTCCCTTTTCTCTTCCTTCCTTCCTTTCTCTCTCTCTCTCTCTCTCTCTCTCTCTCTGTCTTTCTCTCTTTATATCTCAATTACTATTTCTCTTTTTCCTCTATTTCTTCTCTTTCTTTCTCTCACCCCTCATCTCCATCACAACATCCCTCAAGCTTTCTCTTCTCTATTTAATATTGTCTTTTACCTTCTTCTCCACCCTTTGACTTTTCTCTTTCTCTTCCTCTACTCCTTTCCAGTCTGCTTTATATTTTTAATTACACTCCACCTTCTCTTTTTGCTTCACCTTCTTTCATACTCTCCTTTTTTTTCTCTGCATCCTCATCCTGTTGTCTTCCTTTTAGTATCTACTTTTATTTAATATGCCGAATCACAACTCAATACACTTTAAGCAATAGGAAAAGTAACATACAGTATATTAAAAACAACAATACAGCAAATGCATTCAACAATAGACTTGACTTTAATATGTATTTTAACAGCTTGTTCCTTCACATCTGTCATAAAAACTGTTGAGCTGTAAATAGTCCATTCTGTGGGGAAGATAGTAAAGGGGGGAAAGAGAGAGGGCAGGAAATGAGGAGAGAGAAAAGCAAATTTGAATTTTTTAAAACACCAAAGTGCAATACAATGCAATAAGTATATATGTTTATATGTTTAATAGATGAAATACAAGCAATTATATGGGTATGCTCATACTTAGGGAGGCCACAGCAATGGAAAATCTTCACCTTTTGTATATTATTATGTATATTATGTATGTAGTATATTATGACATAGTGTACTACAAAGCAGTAATTTAAATTTGAGAGAAAGATGAATTATGAATGAGAATATAAGAAATCAATTAAATGAGGTTGATGAACGAAACTTGTACAATAATTCAGTGGATAAAGGTGACAAAGACAATAATATAGGTTTAAATGGGATTATGAACAGTGAACTTCAAAGCCTCATCATCTTCCATTAGTTGTACAAGTGCAGAATCACATACACTTCTTCTTTTATCATAATGCCCTCAGCTTTGATTATCATTAGCGAATAACAATCAATAATCAAGTACCCTTTAATCAGATACAACATTGTTCATTGTTAGTATTTATCACTACATACACTACAACATCCTTAAATATTCAGTCTGTATGCATGTGTTGTGTGTGTGTGTGTGTGTGTGTGTGTGTGTGTGAGAGAAAGAGAGAGAGACAGAGAGAGAGAGAGAGAGAGAGAGAGAGAGAGAGAGAGAGAGAGAGAGACTGTTTTTGGCAATGTGTCACCACCTTGTGTTCATGCTCAGATTGCTCTCATTTCCCAGTTTTAGTTTGACACAGCAGTAAAAACAGGTGCAATTGATAACATGAATTATGACTCAGTGAGACGTTACCATTAATAATAATAACACCTACGCTTTTCCTCCGATGACATGCCCCAAAAGCTCTATTTATAACTTGTAATGACACGTTAATGCAGTTGTGTTGTCAAAGCATACAGGGCAATAATTTAGTGGATACAGGTGACAAAAGACAAAAGATAATAAAATATAAATGCTACTGTTTAAAAAGGAGATTATGAACAGTGAGCTTCAAAGTTAACCCTCCTGTTGTCCTCAAGTCGAGGAAGGAAGAAAGGAAGGAAAGATGGAAGGAATGATGGAAGGGAGGAAGAAGGAAGGAAGAAAGAAAGAAGGAAAGGAGGGAAGGAGGAAGGAATAAAGAAGGAAAGGAGGGAGGAAGGAAGGGAGGGAAGATGGAAGGAAGGAAAGAAAGAAGGAAGGAAAGATGAAAGGAATGATGGGAGGAAGAAAGGTAGGAGGGAGGGAAGGGGGGAGAAAGGAAAAGAGGAAAGAAGGAAGGAAGGAAAGAAAGAAGGAAGGAAAGATGGAAGGAATGATGGGAGGAAGGAAGGAAGGAAGGAAGGAAGGAAAAGAGGAAGGGAGGAAGGAAGGAAAGAAGGACACAGGAAAGAAGGAATGAATGATGGGAGGAAGGAAGGAAGGAAGGAAAGATGGAAGGAAGGAAGGAAGGAAGGAAAGAGGGAAGGAAGGGAGGAAAGAAAGAGAGAAGGAGGGAAGAAGGACAGAAGGAAGGAAGGAAAGAGAGAAGGAGGGAGGAAGGACAGAAGGAAGGAAGGACAGAAGGATAGAAGGAAGAAAAGGGAGGAAAGAAGGAACAGTCAAAACAGACGGGGTCTACTTGACCCAGGAGGACGACAGTAAGGTTAATTACAGACAGTAGATTGTGGGTCTTATTATCTAGTGTTACGGGCGATGCTTAAAGCTGTTGTTTGTGAGCAGAGGAAATGTGATGCTTTAAGTAACATTGGTTACAGATACGTGACCCTCTCCAGGTTTGGTTGACCTTCTTGTATTTCTTTTTTTACAGCCTGTAGAAAACATCCAAACTATAATAAAACTTCACCAAGACACAATAAACAGTGTAAGTGAGTAACTGAGGGAGAGTGAAAAAGAAAACTAACATTTGTATTTGACTTTTTGCCACCAAAAAAAAAAAATAATAATACTGCTATACTGCTCTGAAAGAGATGAAATTCTAATTATTCACCATTATTTATTTAGGGAGTCTAAGGTTTTGGTTTTGCTACCCAATTTTTTGTCTTAAATAATAATAATAATAAAAACAATATAATAAAATAATTATATTTAAGCAGTCTATATTAACCCTCCTGTTGTCCTTCTTTCCTTCTTTCCTCCTGTCCTTCCTTGACCTGAGGACAACAGGAGGGTAAATATAACGGGATCTGGTGGCATAAGCAACTACAGTAGGAGAGTTATCTTAAATTCCTCTGGAAGAAAGAAGAAGACATCAAATCCAGCTTCTCTGTCTCACTCTGTAATTTCCTCTCTGGTGGTTAAACGTCTCGGTGGCTGTGGTGTGAACGTATTTATTTAACCAGCAGAGATCATATAATGTGTTTTAGGTAGTTTACTGGACACAGAAGTGAGCTGGAAGAGTCTGATTCATTTGGGATTATCCAGTTTTTAATTGTTGTTCAGTCACCTGTTGATGTTGATGTGTGATTTGTGAATCAGTTGACAGGAAGTCAGCCTGCTTACTTTGACAATTTCTTCATTCTTGTTTGTTTTTAAGCTGAGTTGTAATGTTGAGTAATAAGCTTAACTAGAACATCGAGGGATTTTTTGTCACACAGTAGTACAACACTAAAAAGTTTTTGGTACAATGACACATGTGATCCACTCCAGAGCTAAAGTGAGTCATTATTTTTGTTTAGGTATATGCTAAATGTCTTTAAAGAAACAGCGTTTTCAACACTCAGGAGTTTCTATTTTTTTTTAAATAAATGGCTTAATTGGTATATAAAAGTGTCTCCAATCTCCAATTTCATCAAGTGGTGATGTAATATGATGTGGTTGGAGGTTTATTGTAGATTTCATGTTATAATCTAAAAAGTTGATGTTCATTTTATTTGACTTCTTTGGTACAATGACACATCTGATCCACTCCAGAGCTAAAGTGAGTCATTTTTTTGTGTATATGCTAAATGTCTTTAAAGAAACAGCGCTTTCAACACTCAGGAGTTTCTACTTTTGAAAATAAAGGGCTTAATTGCTATATAAAAGTGTCAGGTGGGGGACAGTGATATTATATAATGTGGTTGGAGGTTTATTGTAGATTTCATGTTATATCCTGTTGTGTTATACATTATTTTAGTGTTTTAAATTATTTTTCCATGTGCCCTTTCTTAACCCTTATATACTGTTTAGGGTTAAATGTTACCTTTTTTCCCCATTTAAGAGCTGTAAAAACACCATATACACATTTCTTATGAGCTGGACTCACTGTGACCCACACTATAAAAAATGGGAACAACAAAAGAATATTTTTTACATTTGTATGCAGCTGATACACATTTTTTATATGCCACAAAATATAAAATAATAATAATAATATATAATAAATACATGTGACCTGTATCCATTAAAATAATTCAAAAATCAGCATTCAAACGTGTTGTTATATTCATCATATTGTAATGAATGAATGACTGATGGGGAATGTATGAATGTGTAATGAACAGTATGTGATGGTTTAACTTCGAGCGCCTTCATTTGAACAGAAGAACATATAAGATGTTGTGGGTTGATCCCCGTCCTCCCTCGTTGTTTGACTCACCAGCAACCACTATATCTGAATTAACAGTCAGATGTTCAAGTGGTAGAAAGTAACTCATATACTGCTTAGTTTTAGTTTCAGTCTCAATCAGACTTTAGATGGAATTATCTTTAAATATGAAGACTCATATTTCCGAGCAATGATCTCCGCCTTCATCTCGCTGTCCTTTCAATATTATAATCATCCAGCAGAGAGTATGATATAGTGCTGGTATGAACTGGAGTTATTTTTGAAATGTATCAGCTGATGATTTGTGTGTGTGTGGCTGTGTCCACCAATTGGACAGATCAGCGGTTTCCATGTGTCGATGTGTCCTTGGGCAAGATACTTAACCCTAAATTGCTCCTGATGGCTGAATATGGGAGTGAATGTTAGTTTCCTTCCTCCTTACTCCATTCCTTCCTTCCTACTTTCCTCCCTTCCTGCTTTCCTTCCTTCCTCATTCCTTCCTTCCTTCCTGCTTTCCTTCCTTCCTTCTCTCCTTAATTCCTTCCTCTTTTCCTCCCTCCCTCCCTCCTTACTCCTTTCCTTCTTCTTACACTCCCTTGTCATCAGTGTATGAATGTGTGTGAATGGGTGAATGTGACATGTAGTGAGTGGTCAAAAAGATTAAAAAGTAGCTATATAAGTACAATCCATTTACCATTTTAGTTATGCAAATGAAACAATACCATGTTCTCAGCTCATAACAGGTGCCAGCTCTTCAGTGGAGACTCAACTTCAAAGTTTATGAACAACTAAAGTCTAAGTTTCTTCCTCAAAATGTCCTTTTTTTTGGAGTTGGAGGACTTTCTTCAGGTCCAGATCCTCAGTGATGAGCAGCGTTTCTTCCTAACAAGGTAAACTGAGGTCAGGTTCCTCTGTTTGTTTACAGCCGAATAATTCCCAAAGTGAACATGAAACACAGAGTTCAGCGCTGTGAGACGTGTGTGTGTGTGTGTGTGGCGTTCTGGTTTTATAATGCTGTGTAATCCTTCCAGTAAAATCAGTCCACTGTAACTACTACAACTCAATCTGAATGAATCAGAGTTTCCAAGCATCCTGTTCAAATGACCCCCCTCCTTTGCTCTCTCTCTCTATCTCTCTCTTTCTCACACATACACACACACACACACACCACACACACACACACACACACACACACACACACACACACACACACACACACACACACACACACACACACACACGAGTCCACTCCTGAAGCCACCACCGCAGTCAGAGGAAGAAGCCCGGAGCTCACGGCTGCAGCGAATTATCATCCAGCGGTGGCCGCTCTCTGCTGGATGTTCAGACAGGATGCTGCTCTGCTTCTTTATTCTAATTTAAGTCCTCAATTTCTCATAATTTTATATTTCTTATCCTGTTATTCTTCCGTCTCCTTTATGATACCTCCAAGACGATAATATGAAAATGCTGACAACACAAGCAACATTCTGGTACATTCAATTGCCGTTAAAGCTTGTTGCAGAGAAGTCAAAACAGATGAAAAAACTTAACACTAACTACTTCTTCCCCTAACTACCATCATATCTGCAGATCTGATGATACATTAAGCCTGTTTCAGTCATCTGGATTCACATTTTTGGCTTCAGTGACATGACGTAAAGCAGCAAAAGACAAAGCTTTAAAGAGGACAAGTCCATAGTTTCATTCTGTGGTTCTACTAGAATATCTCTAAAAACTGCTTAAAAAATAAATTAATACTATTTGAATCTGACACCAGCTGTTTTAACTCCTGTCTCTTTAAGGCCCCCCTCCCAAACAGCCTACTCTCTTCTGATTGGCCAGACTACAGAGGCTATGCAAATGAACAAACTAGCAGGATTTTTTACTTCTTTTTGTAATTCTTTACTTCAAAAATATAAACTTCTCAAATACATATCCATTAGGCTGCTCAATTAATCGAAATTTGATCATGATTACGATTTAGGGGCCAAACGATCTCAAAAGTAATAAAATCGAGGGGGAAACGATTTTTAATAGTAATGAGATAGCGCTCAATAACAAAGATTTTATTTTGAAAAGGCTTAGACAGGAAGCCACCGCAGCTCTGTTAGTTTGACAGAAGGTGAAACACACGGCGAAATGTTTTAACTGTAAATAAAAGTACAGAGTTTCCAGCCTGCGTCAGACGATGCTGAGTTTACTGACTGATTATTAAAAACCTGGATGTGATGTGTGAACTGTTGTCATGGTATCTCACTCAGCATTAATATCCTCTGCACATTTTCTGCTGTGTTGCGTTAAGCGGCAGATAAAAGGCTGCTGCTGGGAGAGAAAATTAATTAAGCCAATAAATGCAGCATGTTTCTAAAGTTTAAAAAAATAAATCGTGTTAATAATTGTGATTTCAATTTTGACCCAAATAATCGTGATTATGATTTTTTTCCATAATCGTGCAGCCCTAATATCCATACGTGTTCAAGCTTGAATCCATTCTGAAATATGCAAGTAGACAAGACAAAACAACGTTGGATACAAAGGCAACAGAACCAACGGCCATTTGTGGGCATGAGCTTTGGGGGAAGTAGAGATTTGGAGCTTTTACTATGTTTAACATCAACATCTGACATTGTAACAGTATATAAATGACAGAAAAAGAAAAAAATAAAGCATGTTATGGCACCTTTAAAACTGAGGGGCCTGATTTACTAAGATCCCAAATAAAAGGTGCTAAATTGTGCATGCAGAGTAACAGACTACACATTTGGTTAGCATGCATTTGCAGGTGATACTAAGAATAATGGTGCAAATAATAACAGGTGCAGACAGAAGTAATTAAAATGAGGAGTTTTGTGTCTTAATGGAGAGTTTGGACGAGCAGAAAGACCACAAGCGCAAAATAAATCTGATCTCATGAAGTTAGAGGTTCTAAAGAGGAAGAGGTTAACGAATATTATTATTAATATTGAGTTACAGCAAAGAATATTACCAGCAAAAAAACACCATATTTCTGACAAAGTCAATGCTGTAAGTAAAATCAAAAAATATTAACATGGGGTGGAAAAAAATCTGTCTTCTGCATATTCTGTCATTGTACCTCCGTCTCCTCGTCTCCATAGTAACAGCGGGTTAATACCTGCCCTGCCAACCCCCATTATTTAGTTACCATCACCAAAAATTACATATTTGCATTTTCTCCTCCTTGTGTTTTGCACACTGGGGTTAAAACGCCTCATATTACATTCAATAAGCGAATGTACTAAATGGGACAGAGCGTATTATCTTTGAGCTTGCACATTTATGCAGGCGTTTTAGTTTGCACACGTTTTTACACATGCAAACCTTTCATAAGTGTACTGTGTAATTTTTGGCATTATAAATGAAATCCAGTTTA